>NC_056731.1:1286294089-1286426589 GCF_019279795.1 Protopterus annectens | reverse complement strand
ATACTGAAAGAGAAATGAAGAAAGTAGTGATGTGCAATAGGTGGAGGAGAAAGCAGTTAGCACAACATATGCAGCCAAACGTCCCTTGCCTGTGTCTCTTACCCTGTTGCTCAGTAGGCAGACATATGTGTGGGACTTTTGGTGACACAAGCCTACAGAGAGAGAGAAATTACATTGGAGCATATGATGAAATAGTAGTTAGCATACTGCCAGTCTGACATGTATTCCTTCTTAGGATCATAGGATCATAGGAAGTCACTAGGCTATTGGCCCTGAAACCCTTACAAGCCTAGCCAAGAATTTAGCCCATGATCTGACAAGTCAGCACATGATGCACCCATCCAGCAGGGACACAGGTGGAATCCCAGGGATGTATTTTCTGTTCTCGATCCAGTTATCCAGGCTGAACTTAAAAAGTGTTAATGAGGTACTCTGCTTGACGTGGAGAGGGAGTCTATTCCACAGAAGGGGGAGTCCCTGGGACACAAATCTGCACCACCATCAAGTCCTGTTGATGTCTCAGTCCAGGTTGAGGTCACGAGTGCGGGTTACTCGCATGGAGCTTGACTTGCAGATATGCAGCAGTCCCATCAAGACGGGGTCTGTGATTGCTTTGTATGCCAGACAAAGGTCACCTCCGAGGAGCCTGTATGAGACTGAGTAGAGGGACAGGGCCTTTAGCCTATCTGTGTAGGGTAGATGTTTGAGGCCCTGGATTCTCCTGGTGAGGAACCTCTGTGGTCTCTCTAGCTGCTGCATGTGCTTTGTGAAGTACATGCCGAAAGGGGCATTGTACTCAATATTGGGTCTTATAAGGGAAGAATACAGGGATGTTATGACCTCCTTGTCCCTGTATGAGATACCCTTACTAATGAGGTGGGCCTTGTAGAAAGCTTTCTGTACAACAGGGGCAATATGGTGGTCAAAAGTTAGTTTGCTATCAACCTGGGTGCCCAAGTCCCTCACGACTGATTGTGTGTTTAGGACCTTGTTAGTAATGTGATAATTTGTTTTGACGTCACTCTCCTAAAAGGGGATGATGATGCACTTTTTGGCATTCAGTTTGAGGCCATGTTTCTGGCACCAGTCATTTGTTTGGGTGAGACCCTCTTGGATAATGTCCAGATCACTAGGGGAATTGATGACAGAGCCCAGTAGCAGTCATCTGGAAACTTGGCCAGCCATAGCCCACTGGTTTTGGCTTGCACCTCAGAAGAGTATATCCTAAACAACAGAGACCCCAAGACCAATCCCTGGGGTACACCGCTTGCTACATTCTACTGCTTGAGGTGGCTTCCCCTATTTTAACCTATTATTAGGTGGGTTCTAGCAGTTAGCCAGTTTGCTACCCATCTGGTAACATATTGATTGATGCCTAGCTGAGAGAGTTTATCTATTATACCCAAGTGGGGAATAGTATCGAAGGCTTTGGCCAGGTCAAGGTAGGTGGTGTGCACTGTCTTCCCCTCATCCATGGCATTGGTGACTGTCTCAAAGAAGTTAACCAAATTTAACAGGCATGACCTCATCTTGACAAAACCAAACTCTGTGGGATCGAGTGATTGGAGGTTGCCAATGTCCTTGTTAATGAAGTCCATGATAATCCGTTCCATGGCCTTGCAGATCAGGCTAGTCAGGCTAATGGGTCTATAATTTCCTGGATTGGCTCTACCTTTGTGCAAAGGGATGACAGTGGCTGTCCTCCACTTGGCTGCTACTCAGGGTTTGGTTGACTAGGGTGCATAATGGTGCTGCATGTTCCTGCCTGAGTTCATGTAGGATGCAGCCTGGGATGTTATCAGGTCCCATGGAGGCTGTAGTCTTTGCCTTTGAGAGGGCAGTGATGACTTGCTCCCTAGAGGGCAGGTGCTTTGGATGTCCTGATTTACTGATGGGGGGACAGAGGGGTGAAATTTTCACTGAACCTGTCTGCCAGCAGGTTGGCTATATCTACAGCATTTGTGTATGTGGTGTCCTTGACCACCAGTTCTGAGCAGATCTGAATGCTTCTTTTGAGATTGCAGACATATGTGAAGAAGGCCTTATGATTGTCTTTAGGAGACGTGGCCAGTTTGGACTAGAAGTTTGCTTTGGAGGATTTCACTAGTGCACTTATTTGCTTGTTCAGGCTAAGGAGAGATAGCTTCCAATTAGGCACCTGCTCATTCTTGGTCCTGGACAGCAATGTTTTCCTTTTATTATAGAGTTTATTTATTGAAGATGTCCACCAGACAGGCTTACTCTTCCCAGAGGAGGATTATTTTGTCCTGTTGGGTATTCCTGATTCCATTCAGCTATATAAATGCTTGTATAATACCTTGGTGTAGGTTTGGACACGTGCCAGTTCCTATGAAGGGGGAGGGGTCTGTGAAGCTGTTTATACCTTTCCTCAGGAGGTTGTAATCAGCTTTGGAGAATTTATTTTTGTTTGACCTTAGCTGGGGGGGGGGGGGGCAGGGGAGATGGTGACTTTGAAAGTGACCGCTTTGTGTTTGCATCTTACCAGGGAGGATGAAACTGTAGGGATGCTACAGTGGTTACTCATATTGGTTAATATCAAGTCCAAGATATTTTCACCTCTTGTGGAGGTGTCAACCAGCTGGTTCAAGGTATTTGCATTGATGAAATCAAGGAATCTCTGGGCATTTGTGTTTTAGCATAAGTAGTTCTTCCAATCTATGATTGGATAGTTAAAGTCACCCAGGATCAGGGTAAAGGGTTGAATCTGAAGAGATTTGAAGAGGTCCAGATAAGTGGAGTGGGCATCTTGAGTTAAAGTTGGGGGCCTGTAGCTAGCTATGATTTGAATAGGAGTCTTGTCAATGCACCTGGAGTTTCTCCTGTGCATCATACTGTTTGACCAGCCTGGAGGATGTCTGGTTCTAGATCAAAGGGGTTACTCATGGTAGCCATCAAAAGGCTTACTTGCAATTACTTGATGTAAGGTTGTTCATATCATAGCTGGTCAAGATTTAATGCTTGGGGAACTAGTTGCTCATGTGCTGATTCTCTGTTCATGTAGGCTCAACGTGATGCTACTAAAATCTAATTATTTTTTTCTATGAGACTGCAGCCTCTCAGAGCAAGAGTGAAAAAGTCTTTTCATTGTGAGCTTCTGATCATACTTTCTCTTAGGCACCATAATATCAGAATAGGAATTATAAAAGGTATGTGGGAGTGAAGCCCCCCACATAGTGGGTATAGGGAGGTATGGTCCACTGCAAAAATGTTATATTTTATTTTTTGAGCCTGTGGTGTGCTTGCCTATAAACTGTACAGGCTCAAGTACATGTAGTAGGAGAACATGCATTTAGTCTCCTAGTTTCAGGCTATATTTGCGGAGATTTGTGATACATGTCCAGTAGTTTCAATTAATTAAACTGGATCCTGTTTAAAATGAAATAGTTTAATAACATGCCAACTTATAATATTTCTATCTGATTTTGTTACATCATTATATTTCCTGTATTTAGTAACTCAAGTAACAGCTCTCGTCACTAACACTGTCTGGTTATGTTTGCGTTTGCTATTTTGTCTCTGCACTTAAGATATCATTACTGTCTTCTGAACAGTCTTTGAGCATGCATGCAAGTAAATGTAATTACAGTGCAATGTATCTGACAACACATGATTATATAAAGATGATCATGTGGTGTGCAGTTAAAATGAATTAAAGTCTATTTATTAGATTGCATAATGTTATAAAGAAAAAATTTTGTCTGCAAAGTGATTTTAATTTGGTCGGAGTAGGTATGTTTATAGACCTTATAGGGTTAAATATGTATGTAGTTTAACTTCATTCTCCCTGGAATTGTATTTCTGGAAAGTACAGCATTTCTGTGAAAGGGATTACTGCAGTACAAGTCAACCTCTTATCCCTGGATCACAGACTTCCAAGTAATAATCCCCATCTTATCTTCTGCTGGCTGTTGAAAATAAATCAAGGTTGTAACCATCCTCTGTGTAATACTCAGCTAGAAATTATATTTCCACTCAGTAAGCACACATATTGTATTATCCAAGTGTGAGTTGGGTAGCTCTAGTACAAATGTCAGAGTCTGTACAGAAATTTATGTGGTTATTATTCACTTGGTAAAACCCTAAATAAATAAAAAAAAAACACCAGAATAAGTGGGGATGCAAGAAAACAAGCCTGGTTAACCTGCAAAATGTGAAAACTTGAATTCAAAGCATTGCACATTTTTAAACTACATCAAAGCACACCTTGCCAAAGCAGCCTTCTGCCTTCCTTGGTTTTGAACTACATTTCTGATTTATTTTACCTTTGCTCATCTAGGCAGCTGTCCTTCAGTCACTGATAGCGAAGACTGCACCAATGCATTCCCCATGGTACTAATATTTCAGCAGTTCTGGGACAGCGAGTGTTCTAGCACTGATGTAATATTTTTTGCACATGCACTTGTCTAGAAAGCTTTTAGCTAATTATTTATTTTAAAATATCAGCCTTTAAACTCTTCTGGCCTACTGCACATAGATATAAATGAGAAGCCAAAATGTGGCCTTGTGCATGCTGCAAAATAAAAAAATGCATAGGGATTGGGGTAAGTAACTTTGGAGGTCTCACTCTAAAAAAAAAAAAAAAAAAAAAAAAAAAACATGGGCACAACCATCACACTACACCAACCCACACTAAAATGTATTATGCTGAGGCTGTAAAAAAAATCTTTGCCAAAGCCTCGTAGATCCAATAAAGACTAGGTCTCAGTGAAACTCCAGTGCCAAATCACATATGGGCTCACCAAAAGTAAATTATGTGAAATCTGTTACACCAGGCCAATCTGTAAATTGTTAACTTTATGGATAGAGACACTGATTCTCTCTTGTTAGGCTGGACAAAGAGAGTGTAACCATGAGCTGTTTTTCAGGTGCCAGGATGTCCAATATCTCCAGGGCCCTTAAGACCCTTTTAGATAAGAAACATGACTATTACATGGTGGAAGTTCACATGAGAGTGAATGAGATGGGACACAGAACCATGAGGGGTATACTGAGACATGACAGAGTTCTCCATAAATGCAGGCAAAATTATGGTCCTGGCTGGAATCCTTCCTTCTCCAAAAATGAGGTACAAAAAAAAAAAGACAATTGGCTTCAATATTTGGCTAAATAGTTGGTGTCATTCCTGGGGAATTCAGGGTGTGTCAGCATGGGATGAGATACTTGACAAACAATAACTGTTTGTACAATGGATAGCCTATGCCCCTTGTTTTAAGGCTTCCACATAATTCCAAAGCTTTTGTCCCTGTGCTACCCCAATAGTGTTTTTTCTTAGGCAGATTCAGGTTAATGGACATCCCAACATAAATAACATATGAAAACAAAATCAGGACCGCATAAAGGTTTCTCTGTTCAATGCCAGAAGTCTCAACAACAAACTACAAAACGTTGTGAGTCTCCTGATTTTGGAACATATACATATCTATATAATTACTGAAACTTGGTTTAACTGTTCAGAAAGCCTTCCTTCATACCTGGATTTTGTGCTTCCCATGTCTTAAGACCAAATGACAACTGTGTTGAGGTCTCTATATTTGTCAGGGAACATATCACCTCTAGACAATTCTCAGTGACCCACAGATGGAACTCATTGAGCTGTGAATCACTCTAAACAGGAAAAACAATCAGCTTATAGCCTGTTACAGGACACTGTCTATGTCCCCAGAAAATCATGTTAGGTTCCTAAATGTACTTGATGAACTTACTATAAACAAGAACTCCATTATTTTTTTTTTTGAGATTTTAATTACCCTTCAATAAACTGGAGTACCTATACATCCAATGTGAGGTATGTCTAAAAGTTCTTAGATTTAATAAAAATAACTTCTTGGACCAGATTTTTAACAGACCCACAGGAGGGCATAATCTTGACCCGGTCCTTATGGATATAGCTTTTTCATATATTGTTCATCTGGTACCTGCAAGCCTTAGTAAAAAGATGAATCTTAAGTGATCTTCGCAAGGCCACTGTAGAATGGCAGTCACAAAGCCAGCATGATAGCAGATGCTGCAATATTACTACAAAATGAAAAAGCCCAATACCCTGAAGTGTGTAGACATACCCTAGTAACTTCCAATAGTCCCTAACAGGCTGACCAGTGCTAGGTCATTAATAGTTTGTTTTGTTTGTTTAAAATGTCTTCACTGGGACATAACACCATTAAATAATGTTGATTACTGGCATGTCTATCTAATTTATTTATTATTTTATTTTATTTTACATTTGTTAACTGGGAAGGGCTGACTGGATACAGGTCCTTTTTCAGTGAAGGCCTGGGGAGAAAAGCTCCAAATACAGTGTATATAATTTTTTGTCATACAGTTTTGTTTGCAAAGACAATTTGAAATACATAAGACATTTTTGAAATACAGAGATATCAATATACGTAAGACGTTTTGAAATAAATAATGCTTTTGAAATGCAGTAATATCAGTATGCAGTAGTACTTTAGTTTAAGACAGTGTAAAAAATAGAAAGATTTACGTACAGTATTTCATTTCTGATTTCTGATTTCATGCAGATTATATATATGCTCAAAGGTCTAGAAATCAAAGTCGTTTCATAGATTCTTAACAATGAGGATTAAATAAAGTTGATGTTGCAATTTTTGATTTAAGGCCAGCTTTTCTTTTTAGCTCTTTCTGAAACCATACTTCTTGTTCAGTAACTATGGCTGGAACCAGTTTTGCTTCATAGTATTATAAAAAAAGATAATAGTGATAAAACAAAAAGAATAATTATAAACATCTTTGATTCAAACCTTTAAGCAGCTAACTTTCAGCTGTCCATTATTTTTTTAAAGAATCTTTGCTGCAGTCCTGTCAGCAATCTATTGTCCTACTCCTTTTTGTCCACGGGGTCATTAATGAGTTAAGATTTGCCCCAAGCCATACCTCCCACTTCCCCTTGTGGTGTTTCATGCCCTCTCCCAATACTATGCTTCTCTCCTTCATCTCTGTCTTGCGAAACAATTCACAAATCCCTGTATCTGTATCTGAATGCTTTTGTCTTCCATCACCTAGTAATTAATTTATGACAGATCCACATGGTAGTGGCTTTTAGGTCTTTTTCTCCCCCCAGTTATAATCCACTGTGAAGCTAAACCCAGGAAGCATATTTTAGGAGGAAGATTATTGATTCCAGGCCATATCAGCTCTAATAAGAATTGCATAGCTTTTTGTGTAGTCTCCAATTTGGGCAAGGGCCAAAGGCCATGTTCTGTCTCACATGTAGCTCAGAAACATTTTCTCTGTTCTGGCTGGAGTGTAAAAACATGTATGCAGACATTTCAAATCAAATGTTTAGAATGACCTCATTTTATAGGTTCATAAGTTCATAGGTTGGTACTAGGCTATCAGCCCTAGGGCCTATACAAGCCTAGCCATAACACTTCCCTGGCTATTTCTTCCCACACTATTTACTTCCCTGGACCCCTGTCTAGCAGGGTGACTGACATGATCCCTGGGGTGAATTTCCTTTCTCCCATCCAGTCATCAAGGTTCCCTTTGAAGAGGGCCAAAGAGGCACTCTGCTTGACATGTATGGGCAATCTATTCCAGAGTCTGGGGAGTCTCTGGGTCAGGAACCTATCCCTCCAGCATGTTTTGTTTATTGTAATGACAAGGTTTAGATCCCTGGAGCATGTGGCTCTGAGGGATTGGGATTTCTTTATGTGTAGCATGTCCAACAGCTCTGGGTTTGACATGGCCTTGTATGTTAAGCAGAGATCGCCTCTGAGTAGACAATATGCGACAGGGTATAGCTGGAGTTTTTTAAGGCGGTCAGCGTAGGGCATCTGTTTTAGGCCTGTAATTCTTTTAGTGAGGTATTTCTGCGGCCTTTCCAGTTGTTGCAGATGTCTTGAGAGGTACATACCATAAGTAAAAATATTTAGAATTACCTCATTTTAATTTGGATTTGTGTAAATCTTCTCCTATTAATATTTTCTTAAATTACAATTTAACATTTTTCCCCACTCCTGCTCTACTTTGGGTTTATCTTAGTTTGTCATTTCTTCCATGGCTTTATAAAACTTTGGTATCTGCCCTTTGGGCACAATTTACTTTTTTATTGCATCTTGTACCTGTCTTCTCCACAATGACAGATCAGGCTGGGGTGGGTTTTCCTTTTTCATCTTTAAATAAACTTCAGAATCATATATATCTGATAAAGTCCTTATCATTTAATTTATAAGCTTATTTAAATTTCCTCAAGGTCTTAAGACTTTGTGCTTCCTCTAATTCTGCCCAACTATTTTATTGGATCTTCGAGCTTATTCAAGTTAAGTCATTGCCAGAACCTAGCATTTGGCACATGTGAGGGGTGGGAAAGCCAGTACCTAACAGCTAGTACACCCTTCCTCTTCACCATCCAGCTAAAAGTCTTTGTAAGACTCCCACATATGGTAGAGTTAGTACCAGCATCTTCACACCATATAGAAATCGTTAGATTTATGTGTTGCTGCCTAAGCAGTCACCCATCTTGCCGGTTCCCCTGTTGCAATGCCAATATGGGAACATCTTTAACTGTGAAGTCTTCCAGTATTGCTACTAATCTGGCATACCCAATCCACCTTTACCTCCAGCTAGTTGAACTCTGTCCCACATCATCCCAAAACAAATGCTTTCAGAACATTATTAATATTCTTGATGAAAGTGGAATCACCAGAAAATAGTTTAGTGCCAAGGGGAAAATAAATATCTGTCCTGCCTGTATTTTGTTTTGTTCTAAACTCATATCTAACATATTTCACTTCTTTATCCAGTTTTCACTAGTTATGAATAGTTTGTCATAATTATCATTTATTATCACTTCAATAGTTTCCAACAGGTAGATTCCCAAGTATTTTGTCATAGTTTTTGCATATAAGTTCTTGAATGTATTGGATGGGGAAATTGATTGAAACAGCCTGAGTGCTGTCCTTATTTGCATCCTGACATCTCCACAAAACAATTTAGAACTTCATAAAGGTAAACTAATTGATACTCTGGATCTTCCAGATATAGCAATAAGGCATCAGCATACAACGCTAGTTGTATCTTTTCTTGGGCGACTATGCTCCCTGGTATATTAGTGGATCCCAATTTTGTCAAAAAAGTACTAAGTATAATGTGAACAGAAGGTGGAGAGAGGGCACTCCTGACTTGCTCCTCTATGTATTTGGAACATGGCCGACAGTTCAGCTGTGCACTTTTATACTCTCATTTTCAAATATCTGTCAACAACATGGCAAACCATTTAAAGTCCATAAGTCTTAATAATTCAAATAGGTATTCCCAGTCAATCTTATCAAAAGCTTTCTTTGCACTGAAGCTTAATACATTTCTCCAAATTTCACTGCTTTCTGTATTACTTTTACAGTTTTGAGAATGTTGGCAAATGTTTGTCTCCCATTTATAAATCCACATTGATCCACGTTAACTAATTTCAGTAGTATTTCTGCTAACCTGGAGGCAGATATACCCATTATTACTTTATAATCTTGGTTCAGAACTGACATTGGTATGCATAATCTCACCTTCTGAGGGTCCTTGTCTGGTTTTAATATTGCTGACATCATATCTTCTTTCCATGAGGCTAGATCCAAACCCATTTGCAGTATTCTGTTTAGTACTTCCAGAAGCTGCCACTTAAAGGTCCCCTCCCCCATTTTATTTGGTATGGCTGGGATGCCTGTCCAATCCAGGTGACTTCCCATTTTTAAGATTTTGAAGTTGCATATCTAACTCAGCCTGTGTGATTGGCTGAATTAGGCTATTGTGGGGCTAACTTTACTATACATAATCCACCCAGAAATCCATTTATTTTGTTTGTGACCCTCTCATTTTCACTTTAAAGATCCATGTAATATTTCTGAAACTGTTCTAGTATCTTATCTGGGATAATATATGTTGTGCTCTTGGTCTCTTCAAGTATTTCATAGATCCATCTTTCTTTTGTTTTGCTTGCCTGAGTAAGGTCACTAGCATCTTTTGGGATATGGGTGAAGTACTTAAAAATGTTTCTGTAGGGTTTTCAAGTGAAACTGTGTCTCATTTTCTATTATTTGCTCTATTTCCAATTGGGTAATTCTTATTTCTTCCACCAAGCCTGCCTCCCCATTTTGTCCACTTATCTGCAAATTGCTTTAGCCCACTGTAATTCCCTTAATATTTTGTCTCATTCTGTCTTCATTCCAGTATAACGTCCTCTTTTTCCATTGATCTAGAATATCCATTTATTCCTCCTTTATTTCATTCCTCTCCCGTATTACTCAGTCCTGCCACCACTCTTAAAATGCTTCCCTTTACTATAATGGATGGGGAATTTTCAGTGTTTAAGTACCTTCCAATTTGTTAGTTTGATATTTACCATTAGGGGTGCGATGGGCTGCATTTCCCACGCCTGCAATCTGTAGATTTCTTCTTATGACATGAAGATCCTATCTATTCTTGAGTAATGTAATGCTGACTTTGAGAAGCAAGTGTGGTACAGTGCCCTATTCTGTTGATCTAGCTAGATATTTCCCTAGTTTTGGGATCCTCAGTCATATAGTTCTTCCTTGTACACCTCTATGATGCATGAGTATATTAAAGTCTCTTCCCCACAAGATGACCCCCTTTGTGAAGTCTAAAAAAGTTCCACATATTTATCTCATTTCCTGCTAAGATGACTCTGGGGGTCTATACATACCTGTTAGAGTAAAGAGGAATTCTTCTATCTGGACTTTTGCTGCAGGAAATCTTCCTTTTGTGTCAGGTAATTGCTGAATTAGTTTGAATCTGATGTACTTTCCAAGAAAAAAATCCCACTCCCCTATTTCTCATTTCTTCACCCGCTGTTGCTATTATGTGTGAGAAACCAAACTGTATTAGTTTGCTACATTCTACTTTAGATGTGCATTTCTTATAGGAGTTCAATCTGGTGCGACTCTTTTCTAATATATCTGAATACTTTTTCTTTCTTCTTAGCTGGATTGCCCTGTCTGTTCACATTCCAAGACATAAGTTTTAGCATTGTCACTACTTTTGTTTTAACTTTCATTTATCTTACACCCCTTTTTCTCCTTCCTGGTCTTCCTTATCAGCAGTGGCAGCTGGTGACTTCAAATCAAAGGGGTGTTGCAGAAGACTTCATGAGGCAGAGCTATGTTACACTGGGAACAACATTAATCATGCATACCATTTTATTTCATTCACACCTACTAGGCATAGTCCCCCAGCCTGACTGCATACCCACAGTATCTGCTTTGAGCCTACAAGGTTTACAAGGAGAGAGATGGCAATGGCTAGATTACTGTACTTTTTTGCATCACATAGTCAAGAGCTTGCAAGTGATCTTACTTCAGTTCACCCATACACACTTTTGCCATGTAAGACCAGAGTTTCAACAACAAAACATCCACACACCATCCTAATCTATCTTGACTGACCCTGAAAAAAGATATTAAGTTAAAAAGTTAAAAGATATTAAGTTAAAAAAAAACATCCACCAGCAGTTCCCAAAACACACTGCGTACTTAGTATCTGTCTAACCTCTTCCAGGATATTTTATTAGAAAAAAAGACATCCACAGTCAAGCAGCCTCCAACGCACAATGCCTCCTTAGTATCTGGTTAACCTTGCATGGATAGTATATTAAAAAAAAAAATCCATCAACAGCCTCAAAACACATTGCCTCCCTAGGATCTGGTTGACACTGCCAGGATATTATATTAAAAATATCAACAATAGCCCACAAAACACACTGGCAGGATACTACATTAAAAAATAATTCATCAACAGCCCCCAAAACACAGACCACTAATATCCGTTGGACCCTGCCAGTGCATTATATTAAAAGAAAAGCATCAACAGTCCACAAGCCACATTACCAGGATATTTTATTAAAAATCAACAGCAGCCCCCAAAACACACAGACCACTAGTATCTGTTTGGCCCTGCCTGAAAAAAAAAATTGAGAACTTAATTATTTTTTTGTGATTAAAAATAGCCTTCCTTGGCTTCTCTTACCTTAAAGTTTGATTGATCCGATAGATGAATTTCCTGTCTCTTGCTCTTTCCCTCACAACTTAACTATGTCTAGTTAACGCGCAGGAAGAGAACATGACAGTAACTGGACTAATCAGAAGCCACATAATGAACTCAGATTATGTGACAGGCTGCTGACTTAACAGTCACGTCAGCCTCCAATTTATTTATTTTACATTTGTTGACTGGGCTAGTCTAACTGGATATATGTCCATTTTCAGTAGAGGCCTGGGGAGAAAAGCTCCACATAAAATATACAGCACATTAATAATTCAGTTTCAAGACATTAAACTTCAATTAAAAATACTAGTCATACAAAACATGTGGTACAAAGTAAATAAGCATATGTGATGTAAGACAGTAGAAAAAAAAATAAGATATCCCATAATTTTTTTTGTACCCCTCCCCCACCGGCTAATCACTGTGAGAAGGAAGTATTTAGAAGGATGAGGAGATTCCAGAACAAAGTTATAAGTAAGAAGCAGCAGGAGAAACTAGTTTAAAGAGAAGAGAGTTGAGAGAAAATTGGTTGAGGGGTAGATTCTCAGAGCGACAGGGGAGAAGAATTTCCTGCAGTTTAAACCACAATGACTTCTGGGCATCTTCGATGATGCCTGCAGTCTTCCCAATCTGGACTATTTTAAAAAACAATTGGGTGACAAAAAGATATTGTTTCCCCTAAATCAGAACTCGAGCACACATGCGCACTCCTCCTTTGGATTTACAGGCCTCCAGCATGGAGGGCAGGCTGTTGTCTATTTAATCCATTCTCCCCTAGCCATTCCTATAATACTCCAGAGGTACTCTTGAATACAGATTGTTCGTGTTGATGTAAATACCTTGCTTCTGTGAAGGTGGGAGAGTCTAATTTGTACACAGGTGTTCTTGGGAAAAGCATTAACATAAAGATCGTACCCTGCATTCCTGTGCAAAGGATGTCTTGTGCCCCTGATAATCTAACACATATTCTCGAACCAAATTGGTACTATAGGTAAGCCGGGGATTGGTTTCTGAATAGAATGCTTGGGCTGATCTCCTAAAGAAAGCTGTATTAGTGGTGAAACTGGAGTGCTTTGTTTCTACTGCAAACTTTGGTGCCATCTTAATAAATATGTTTAAATAATGCCCCATCTAAGGATAAAGGCAACATGAGCAATCTTGCTGGCTACTTGAAAAAAATTTACAATATCAGGTACTGACTGTTATTTGCATGGATGGTTACATTTACATCATTTACAGACCCTGAACTATACAATCTGCTAATGGTGATTACCTAAGTGATTTGTCAGAAACTATATTAATTTTATGCTTTGTGATTTTTTTTTTTTTTTTTTTTTGCTGTCTTACCTCACTAGCTATCAGGATCCCCTTTCTCATTTATTCCCCTGGAAAGTAAGAGCCCTACAGCCTATTTGTTCCTTCCAGGATGGGACCTGTCTCTCCAAGTATTCAATCACCCAATGATTTTTAATGATAACATCAAACAAAATCAGTCGCGCAGCTGAAGACTGAATAAAGCAGCTGGTAGGTCAAGGATGCAAATCTTTTTTTTTTCAGGTAGACAAAGTTGAAAGTGTGTGGATTTATAAGACAAGCTACACACCTTGAGAATGATACAGCACAACCCTGTCAATGTGTGCAAAGTATAGAGAATTAATATGAGTATTCTGATTTGAAAGACATGAAAAAAATAGCATGGTTTGCAGCAGCTGCTGATGACAGAATGTGTACATCAACAAATCTAGGCACAAAGTAGAGTCACTCAAAAGTACACCAAGGCACCAAATATCACTAAGAAGTCCACAGGTACCCTGGATATGGAATGGAGACTCCACGCAGTAGTGCAAAAACTCATTTATTCAGCAGACAAGACACACATTAACGCTGTACACACACTACATTTTCGTTTCAATTACATCTTCAGATGTGGACTGAAGCCTATCAGAATGCTTTTATAATGCCTTAATATAAAACCTTTTTACTTTGGTTGTTTTTTTTCATCTTTTATGCATCTAAAGGTCCATTGATGGAATTTTTGTATTGGAGGTATTATAAAAGCACTCTGATAGGATTCAGTCTGCATCTGAAGAAGTAATTGAAACAAAAACGTAGTGTGTGTACAGCATTAATGTGTCTTGTCTGCTGAATAAACTCGTGTTTTTGCACTACTGCGTGGAGTCTCCATTCCATATTCAGGGTACCTGTGGACTACAAAGTAGAGCCAATTTCATTGGTATAGTAGGATGATGCCTTGACTACAGTTCCAGCTGACTCAAGTTTAAATAGCAGCTCAGGCACCTTCTGAAGATGGTGTAGGAGAGGAGTGGAGTGATTTGACTTTGACAGCTCACCTCTCTTTGGGGGTACAGGGGAGGGGTGCATTCTAAGTAACCCAGCTCTTTTTTAGAATCCCTGCTGGAAACCAGGCATCCCATGGAAGTGCTGGTTTTGAGGGAGGTAGGGCTGTCATTGGGGTTTTGCTGCTTGTGTTAACAAACAAAATGCCCTCGCTGATGCCTACTACATGTTGCACCCTGGATAATACTAAGCATGTGTAGATGGCTTAGGGTCAGAAAGCAAAAGTTCCTAGCCTCAGATGAGCATTTAGAGTAACTCCATTAGAAATTTTATAAGTAGAGGATATATGGCCACTTAGTATAGCAGAGTAAGGCAATGAGTTGCTGATGAGGTTTTCATGAAGGGCTACATTTAATTTCTTCAATCCCCATTTGTCGAGTGTGTAACTAAACAAATCATTTAACTAGACAGTGGTCCTGAGACTCCACTGAAAAGAGACACTTGTGGGGTTACCTAGCCTATAACTAACTAATGAACTAACTTACTAACTAATGCCATATATAAATATATAAACTACCATTACAAATAACATTGGGTTCAGCATTTGAGCCATACTGGTTGCTTTATCTTTTTAAAAAGTATATTTTGCCTTGTCAGACTGCATTACTTGGGAACTTTGGATCCAACCCAGTTTGGCTTTGTCAAAGGCAGATCATGCCTTTTAAACTTGGTTGACTTTTTCGAGACAGTCACCAAGGCCATTGATGAGGGAAAGGCAGTCCATACAGCCTACCTTGACCTGGCAAAGGCCTTCGACACAATACCCCACTCAGGTATCATCGAAAAACTCATCGGCTTGAATGTAAACCCATACATCACAAGATGGGTTGCAAACTGGCTAAGTGACAGAACCCACAGGGTCAGAGTTGCTGGAGCCATGTCAGACTCAAAGCCTGTCACAAGTGGTGTCCCACAGGGCTCAGTCCTGGGTCCACTCTTGTTTGGCATCTACTTTTCTGAAGTACAAGCAAACACAGGAGGGTTATGGCTGACAAAGTTTGCAGATGACTGCAAACTGGGCCATAGTCGAAAACACATCTGACACAGATATCCTTCAGAAGGGCCTCACAGAAACGGATAACTGGTGCCAGAGCCATGGCCTAAAGTTAAATGCCAAGAAATGCATAGTCATACCCTTCGGGAAAAACAAGGTTACCCCTAGCTACCATATAGGTGGCAATCCACTGAGCACAGAAGAAGTCATCAGGGATCTGGGGACCCAGGTTGACAGTAGCCTTCGCTTGACACTCATGTTGCTAAAGTGGTTAGGAAAACCTTCTACATTGCCCACCTGATCATGAAGGGATTCACATCTAGATCAAGGGAGGTCATCGTCCCCCTGTACTCATCACTCATTAGACCTATGATTGAGTACAATGCCCCATTCAGAATGTATCTGACCCGACACCAGCAGCAGCTGGAAAGGCCCCAAAAGTTCCTCACCAAAAGGATAAAGGGTCTCAAAAATATGTCTTATGCTGCCCGACTGAAAGAACTCCAGCTCTATTCAGTCTCATACCGCTTGCTCAGAGGTGACCTGTGCCTGACATATAAGGCCATGTCAAACCATGATTTGATGAATATGCTTCACCTCAAAAAATCTAGATCCCTCAGAACCACAAGGGCGGGAGACTTAAACCTTGACACGGTTATTAATAGAACGTGCTGGAGGGACAGATTCATCACCCAGAGACTCCTTATGCTGTGGAACAAAATCCCGGTACATGTAAGGCAGAGCACCTCGCTGGCCTTGTTCAAGAGGAATCTTGACCAATGGATGGGGGATCGCAGATATACCCCAGGGATTACTTCAGTGTCACTGCTTGACAGAGGCACAGCAAAATAATAGGCATAGTTTTATTCAAACTAAAGGGGTGGCGAAAGCCAAATAACTATGGGCTAGGCTTATAAATGCCCTTGGGCAGATAGCCTAGTATGAACCTATGAACCTATGAACCTATTACTCCTGAATTATATTTTTTTTAATCTAAATTCAGAATGCACACACTACTGCTATTATTTTAGATTTTCATACTGTTGTTTAATCAATATTCTTTTAATTAAGATCTCCTGCTGTAGAGCATTTGTCTAGTTCAGCTAATAACTTTAAAAATGAAACTTATTGTGTCTCTACCCTCTACTTTCCCCAGAATACCTACTATTTGCAAGTTCTTTCATCTTATTTGGTCCTCTAATTCTGCAATATGGGAGTCCAACTGTTCCAGTTTCACCCGAGAATCCGCAATGTGCACATTCTGTTTCCTGACATTTTTCTGCAGCTCTATTGATGTTCGAGTACAGTGTGAGGATATTTTGTATGTCCTTAAATTTCTTCTCACACTGAATCATGTAGGCCTCTAGCTTTTCATCAGTCATTTGCAGTTTGTCCATTACCTGGACTAAAGCAGAATTACTTTCTTCTTTTGGTGTGGTTGAGCTATCGCTTGAACATCACACTCTTTCAGCAATGTTGCCCTGACTTTCCTTTTTTCCCTTATGTTTTCCACTTCTTGGCATACAGAAAATGTACTGGGATTAGCTCTCTGCAGTTCATTGTCAGCCTGTCTGCTTTCTTTAAATATTTTCCTAGCGTTCTCAATTATGCTATGGAGGGGTGAGGGGACTTCCAGCTTTATTCTTCTGCCAAGACCAGAAGTCCAGGTCATTAATAGCTTTTACAAGTATGGAAGAGACATACCATATATGGTAGAGAAGACCAGGAATGAAAAAAAATTATATGACGTCTTCCTGTTTGTTTCTTGTTGTTACTTGCATTTACATGGATGCATACCACAATTTATTTAACTATTTATTGTAATCAACTAGTCTTATTACTGTATTGTACCTTTATTTGAGTCCTTTTGTAGTACTGTTTATTTGCTCTATGCTGTGAGAATTAAATGTATGCTTGCCCTTTTGGCTGTTACCTAGACTGTGACACTTTGGTCTTACACATTTGCTCATTTTTTTGGCCATTTTCAAAAACTGAAAATATTTTTATAAAGCTTTTGCTGTTGCCTATACTGTCAAAGTTGCAGTTGGAATTGCTTTTACTCTTTTTGAAAAGATGTTTACTGTTACTACTAGCTATCCATACCCTCCCTTTTTATAAAGGGACCTGCATAATTTAACTGCATACTATAGCCCATGTACTGACTGTACTTGTAGTATTTACTTGCAAACAGATTATTAATGACATGTATGTGGAATTGTTACATTGTATTACAATTACTAAACAGGATTAGACTTTTGTGCCTTTTGCTTAATGCTGTACGTGAATACTTAACAATAATGTTTTAGAAAAACATAAGCCATTTAGCCTGGCAACCAGTCTTGTTTCCTTGGCCTTATAAATTTCAGTACCAGTAACATTTTATCTGATGTAACATTCTTTGTAACTACCCATTCTAGCCTGGAAAGATTTGAGGTCACATTACTTACTTTTTTTCTTTCTGCGCATTCCAGATGCTTAACCCATAACTCCTTTTGCACTTACTCATAACGTCAATCATTCGTTGACATACTTGCAACTTGATATTAGAATGCAGTTATAAAACTCTTAGAATTATAATGTTGTTGTTTGCCTTTCGGCTTTTCCCGGTTAGGGGTCGCCACAGCGGAACTCTGGTCCGCTAATGATTGGCAGTTTTTTTTATGATGTCGAGTTGCCAGCCCAACGCCCAACCTTTAACAAAGGCACACCCATTTAACGGATGTCTTTCGAATGCCCACTCGACCACGGGGAGGACATGCAGACTCCACACAAAAGGCATTTTCAACCCAAGCCGAGAATCAAACGGAAGAACCTCTTGCTGTGAGGCAACAATGCTACTGCTGCACCACCGTGGCACAAATATTCATAATTTGCCTAACTATGCATAATACTGCCTTTGAATACTGTTTTGCTGGAGTCTTTGCTCTTTTTGATGCTATTATACAATTACAAAACATTGTAAGAAAAAAAGAGATATTGGCTTAACTAACACATGCTTAAAACAAATATATTTACATGATTTACATTTGCTGTTGTCTGCCTTTTGCTGCACTTTAGGTGAAAAGAAAATACATGCATGTCAGTCTTGTGACGTCATGTCTTTACTGTGTTTAATTATCTTCATTTGATTTCAATACCCTAAAACTGTTTTGTTATTTGAAATGGTTTTAAAAATCACTATTTAAGTGCCTTGCTTTAACTGAATGAAAGTTTGTGCTGTGTACGCTTAACCATTTTCTAAATGTAGAATAGTATATCGTAAATTATTTCCTATCAGTGTAGTTAACTGCTGTTGCTTTAACTCTTTACTAATGAGATTATTTTGTTCTGCTGACTTTAAAGCTCTTATGCACTACTGAAAAAGTGTTTCCATATGTTGTCTGAACTTTTTGAACTCACTCTTAGAAGTTTATTAAATCTTTTTGTCAGTTCACTATGAACCTCATCTCTGTATCTATCTGTTTTGTAATGTGCAGTGGTTTTATGCCACTTTTGTCCAGCAAGATGTATGGAAGATTTTCTAAATAACTGACATGACTGATATTGTAACTCTGAAATTAACATTTTACATGTGGTGACAGGAAATTTATGACATTGGACACAATAAACGTTTACACTCACAATAATGATGTTGCTGTTTAAGATACCAGTCAAACGTACATAAAGCATTGACATGAACTTTACCTAGTAAATTACTACATGTGCTACACTTATGTTTATACCAGTCTTTAAATCCTGACTATACATGTGCTGGGCTGTCATCACTGTCTACCTGGAAGGTAGTTTTACATTTAATACTTTTCTGTTTAATGGCATTCATGCTGTAGAATGAGAAACAAAAAGAGAATTACCAGTTTCTGTTGTGGAAGGTGGCCAAATCTTCTGTCGTGAAAGTGTAGAAAGTCTCTCATTGATTCTCTGAAAAGGAGGTCAAACACATTTGGCAGATTCTGTGGAATTTGCAGAGATGCAAATGCTACTGGATACTGTACAGAAGAAGGAGGCAAATGTTTGCACTGGAACGGAATGTACTAACTGAATAAAATAAAAAATAAGCTGTAGTTGTCACAATAAGAAACCATTCGGTCCTGTAGTTATGGGTCTATATTATATGTACAAATAGACTTTTCTCCAAACATATAATCATCGACTCCTAAAGACCGAACACTCTAAAGCATCAATGGCCACGTCCGCAAATTTTTTCCTCGGGAAAAAATTCAGTTGGCCATTATCTGTAATTGCCCTCTTCCCCAATGTAGAGTGATCTTGGAGTTGGTATATTTAGTTAGGGGGGTATGGGGGGCACAGCCCACCACATTGAGGGTTTGGGGGGCAAAGCCCCCCACTTGATTAGGGTTTTGAAGTTTGTATTTTTTGTGTACGGCCCCATGAATTTTTTCACAAGGAAAAAATTTGTGGATGTGGCTGTTTGCACTTTAAAGAGTTCACTCTTTAGGAGTCAATGATTACACATTCAAAGAAAAGTCTCTTTGGTCATATAATATAGACCCGTAATTACAGACATTGTTCAGATGTCTTTTATATGAATTTGTAACATTCACTGCCCTGATGGTTTCAGTTACACACAATAGTGTAAACCTCCATATCATACAATACTGTATACTTCCATAGCAGACCTACAGTAACAGTAGTCCCACATTTTAAAAAGTTTATGGTTTATGAAAAAAAATCTACATCTTCTAAGACCTAAAGCATAACACTTTAGAAGACTGACAAGAAAGCATCTGCTGGCATAAGATTTTTCTTATGTTTTAATGGAACTTTGTAGAATAGCATTCACTCAATGTTCAAGGCCTTCTTATAGGAAAAACATGGTTTAATATGCAATATTTCTTTTAATTGGCTGTCTGCTATAATTTTTTTTTCAGTTACCCTCAATTATTCTGGCTATACTATCTTCTAGTTTACATGGTAAATCACATGCTTCTCTCTCTGAATGCTATCTAATTTTTTCACAAATCCACATGTATTGCCAAATGCATGAGTAGAACCCAACACAACTTCATCTAGTGTGCTCTGTAGATGTCCTTTCTGATAACCTGCATTAGCTTAAATGTAATCTCCTCACTCACAAAAACAAAATTCCTGTAATCTGAGGTATTTGTGAATATCCTAATAAATTTACATAGAGGCAAGGATAGCTGTATGAAGGGAAAGACACTAAAAGTATAAAGAAACATATTTCCAGATGCTTCCTTCCCATGTAGAATTGGTTTTGAATGTACATGGGAAATTCAATAAAGTCAAATCCAAAAAATTGACATTCAACCATACCTCTCAACTGTCAATATTTTTGCCTCATATTGTTGGTCTATTCCTTCTAAAATTTGAAGTTTTCTGGAAAATCATTGAGTATCAAAGTGACTGAATAATGACATGCTTTCAACTCTGAAATGTAATCAAAGAAAACAGATATCATAGTCATTCATATTAAAAATTGACTAAAAGAAATTATCTTGATTGCCTATACAGAAAAATAACAAATCATCTATTTAGGGAGCACAGTCTATTGCCTAAAATGTAAAACATGTCCAAATGCATAAAAGACGTTTCAAACAAGCTAATAAAAATATTTGCATAGACAGTGATAGAAAGTGTCCTTGTGTCTGTTTCTTTTTTGTTGCAGAGATCTTCCTTCAAAACTAATTTTATTTGTAAGGCAGAAATGAAGAAGTGACAAAACAAAACATGCAAAAAACCTCTTAATTAATCTGCTCTTAAACCTGATACATGAGGTATAGATGAATAGCCCAAAAGTATATTGTCATGTAGTATAGCAACTCCAACCCCAACTATATTCAACTTCTTCCCCACTGTTTAATCTTTTATTCCTACCCGCCTGTCTTTACCTTATATCTTGACATAAGTCATACTTTACAAATAGTACTAGCTAAGTTCAAAGACTAGGTTTTGTTGCCATGATGTAACAACTTTGTATTTTCTTATGTATACTGCATTTTTTTACTTTATACTTTATTGATTATTGTAATTTGTGCATTAAAATTTACTGTTACTCATAGAGCTTTTCTCTCCAGGCCTCCGCTGAAAAAGGACCTGTGTCCAGTTGGACTTTCCCAGTAAACAAATGTTAAATAAATAAATAAATGGTAGAGTTAAAGTTGTATGCTATAGTATGAGTATCTTTAAAAATAATGCATTTTTATCCACAAACTTTGTAAAAATATTCTAACAGCAAGCCAACATTTTGTAGGAATCCATTAAAACCTGAGGCATTTGGATGAGCTATGGAATTCTGCCAGTCCTTACGATTTTTAGTATTGCATAGAAAATAACTTGCTGTAGACTTTTTTTTCTGTGAAATACATAAATGCTATCGGACATCAGAAAGCATGCAATGGAGTAATTTACAGTGGCAGCTGGTGACTTCAAATCAAAGGGGGGCTGCAGGAGACAGCTGAATGGGTGAGGTCAATGGAAAGGGGGTGTGGCCAACTAGAAAGGGGCAGAGCTATGCTAAAAACAACAACAGCTGGAACTTTAATTAGATATGCTGCTCTGGGTGCCAAACCATCATTATGAGAGTCCAATCAAGACAAAATGAAGTGTAGAAGAAAAAAAATTTCAATGCATTGACTACATGACAGCTTACTTAATATCTAGATGGAAACAAAAAGGTTGTGAGGCATGAAAAAATAAATTTCTTTTTAAATACATTACTGGGATGCCAGTCAAAATCAAGTACAAAAAAAAACAAGCAGCACTTAACACAAACCACTTCTCCTTGCACTGCAGTTCTAATTATAATTTATATTCAGCTTTATAAAAGTACCAAGTAACATACTGAAAGTAGCAATCTCTGTGATACCCCATGTGAAGACTGGTAGAGATGGGTGAAGGCTGCCAGCCTAGCCAGATAGAATTGTGCAGATAATTCTATCATTTGTAAATATGAATGTTGAACTTAAAACAATGCAGGTAATTCTATCATTTGTAAATATGAATGTTGAGCTTAAAACAATGTGGAAACATTGCCATCTGCTGTAAAGAAACTTAAGTCAAGCATTTCTTGTTAGTCCTTTGAAATTAAAATTATTTCATCACTGCCTTTGATGTTTTACAAGTCAGCTCCAGTCCGGCTAGATGAAGGCTTCCTGCCTATTGTTTTAAGGCTAAAGTTAATGACCAGAATTTACATGTAGAATGTCCTTTATTGCTCTAAGTGTAAAAGAATGTAATTGCAGTTTTGGTCAGCCTGGGAACCCCATTAAAGCGTAAAAGATGATGTAATGTTTAGCAGGACTGCAGTTTCAATTTAAACAGTGAGAACCAGAAATTATTAAGCATTTTGCCTTGACTATCCAACTCACAGCACTCTGCCTTGCTCTATAAGTAAGTTATTTTAGAAGAGTGTTTTCTTGTAGCAATAGCTAGGAATTAGAAAATTTAGACTAAGTGTTTTTCTGTGATGTCAGAACTGTACTATTGATTTATTTTAAGTATTTATGTGTGATCTCTGAACTCTTGTCTAGCGCTGTGTTGTAGCAGTATTGTCTTGTGTTTTTAGTATTTATTATTAAATATTTTTAAATCCTTTCAACTGTGGCTGTTTTGTGTAGAGATAAGTTAAGCTCTAGAGTATGTTGCATATTCATAGAGATTACTGTGCAAAGCCACTCTAATAAGCCTTGACTGATTAGTCACACTTACCAAATGGATAATAATATTGAACAGTAATAATTGGACACCCTTTTAAGGGCCTTTGAGTAGCTGATAAGTATTATCTGGGTGGTGGCAAGTGGTACTACCATATAGTCTGGGTAAAAGGGGCACAGCTGGAGAACCTGTGCCAGCTTTCCCCAGAAGTGTCTGTGTGGTTGTATAACCCCTTATCTCAAAGTGTGTGTGTGTCAGCTACTTGGGTAGGGACATGAAGCACTGGTTGGACAGAGAGTGTGCTGGTGATTTTAGCTTTTCCCAGCTAGGCTAAGATCTGGACCCTATAGCTGTGCCAGTGGGGAGTCTTATTGGGGACCAGGGGAGCAAGGGAGCAACCAGCCCAGGATTGACTGTGATCTCTGTGTGCTCTTAATGGAAATTGCACTTTACTGTGTGTATTTGTTATCCTTCCCTCATATATGAAACACCCTCTCTGGTGTTAGTGGTGAGGATTGAGGCTCCTTGATTGCTGGGCCAGGGCACGGGCGTCACACCCCCACTTGTAAAAATGTTTCTTATCCAAAAAAGACCTGCTGCCTGACAACAACTATCTACTTGTTTCATGGGGAAAACATGATCAAAGTAAAAAAATGAATAGCAAACAAAAAACAAGCTCAAGATAAATTGCTTAAAGGATTACTGCACAGGTTATGGACCACACGTGACAGATTGGCATTCTGTTTAGTTTACGGGTAAAGCCTGCAAAGATGACTGCAAGTCTCCAACAAATGTAATGAGCTTCTGAAAATACTGTAATCCTGTCCTTTATTACAAATACTGTCATATGCATTTCAATACCTAAGGCTTATACGTTATCTAGTTATGTAAATATTCTCTGTATGGCAACAACAAAAAGGCTTTTTTAATGTTGGTAATTTTTTAACAATTTATTTATTTATTTATTTTACATTTGTTGACCGGGATAGTCCGACTGGATACATGTCCTTTTTCAGCGGAGGCCCGGGGAGAAAAGCTCCACAGCAATAACAATATACACATAGTTTTACAAAATACATATTTGAGAGTGGAGAGACAGATGCAGAGACAAAAAAAGCTCCACAGACAAAACAATATACAAATAGGTTTACAGATCTATGGAAGAGATGTAAAGACAGCTGTTAATTCACATTATTTAGTTTTCATTGGATAAGATATGATTAACAACTAGGCAAATAAGGGTCTACACAGTTATACTAAGATACAGTAAAGCAGCAATAGATTTTAATACACTCTGGTACAACATTGCAGCCATTGTAACGTATCGAGGATGGGTGAAGGAACAAAGAATACTGCAGCAGAACCAGGTGGATTAGTGGCCAGCTAAGTAGTGATTGGATACAAGGTGACAGGAGGCCCAGATTAGTACTAGTGAAGTAGGATAAGTGGTCGCTCAGGAAGAAACTAATCAGATTTTACGCATGAACATAGCCATTGTGCCTTTAAGAATTGAGTTAGATTTTTTTTTAATTGAGAAGGGGAGGTGGAAAGTCTAAGGTTGTTAGGGAGGGAGTTCCAAATCTTACCTATAGAGTTGGCGAAGAGAGCATCACCTCCCCTGTTATAAGATTTGATGGTTTGTATCAAATGTTTGTTAGAGGAACGAAGACTGCTTAGGTTAGAGTAGGGGGTCAATAGGTTATTGAGTGAGGGAGTTTTATCAGGTTCCTTAATGATTTTAAATGCTTCAGTGAGTTGGTTCAGTTTGAGGAGATTGGGTAATTCTAACCAGCCAAGTGTTTTTAGGATAAGGCAATGATGTGTTCTATAAGGAAGTCCAGTTATAAATCTGGCAATATGATTATAGGTCACAGAGAGTTTGTTGATGTCGGATTTGTGAAGAGAATAAAATACAGGAGAGGCATACAGTAGCGTGGAGAGGAGGTGTGTACGTGCAATGGTTAGTTTAGCGTTGGGGGTTAGAAAGTTCTTAATTCTATACAAGGATCCAAGTTTCTTATTTACGGTCTTAATTGTCTGGCTGATGTGCAGGTTAAATCTAAGCTTGTCGTCAATGGTGACCCCTAGTAGTTTAGTACTGGTGTCAGGCTCAATAATGGTACCATTATTAGATCGGACGGAGAAGGTAGTATTGTTGGGATTTGAAGTGGAGGCAGAGGTAGGAAAGAATAGTAGTAGCTTAGTTTTTTTTGGATTTAGGATGAGATTCCTCACTGAGAGCCATTTTTCTATTGTAGTAAAGCAGTGTTGGGTTGTAACTTGTAAATCAGAGAGAGAGATATCTGAGCAAATAAGGGTGGAATCATCCGCATATTGGATGCAGGTAGCTTTAGGGATAACTGTGTGAAGTTCATTAATGAACATGGAAAAGAGAAGAGGACCTAGTATGGATCCTTGGGGGACTCCTATGGTGTTGGGTAGCAGGTGAGAGAGCTTGTTTTGCCATTGGACTGCTTGTTGCCTACCAGAGAGATAAGCAGAGAACCAATTGAGAGATGAATAGTCAAAGTGTAAGGTTTCTAGCGTATGGAGTAGTAGCTGATGATTGACCATGTCAAAGGCTTTTGACAGGTCGAGAAAAAGGGCAGACGATATTTTTTTGTTGTTACGATTTTTATTGAGTGAGTCGGTGAAAGAAAGGAGGGCAGTAGTCGTACTATGGTGGGGTCTGAAGCCATGTTGCGATTTAGTCAGTAGATTATTTAGGGTGAGGTAGTGAAGAAATTGCTTATGAACATATCGTTCCATAATTTTGGCTAAAGGAGACAATATTGCTATTGGTCTGTAGTTAGATGGTTCAGTGGAAGGGCCACCCTTATGGAGTGGTATGACATAGGAAATTTTCCAAATGGAGGGGATAGTGGCTTCAGTGATAGTTCTATTAATCAGGATAGAGATAGGGTAGGCTATGGCGTCTGCTGCAATTTGCAGGTATTCAGCTGGAAGTCGGTCCGCTGAGAGAGTGGTTGGTTTAAGTTTCTTCAGTAAGGTTCGAATGTAGGAGGTGGGTATATGTTGTAATTTAAAGGAAGGGACTGAATTATCAGTAGTATTTGTAGAGGGGGGGGGTAGTTGACTGGCTAATGCTTGAATCGTCTCAGTAAAGAAGGAGTTAAAGGTATTGGCAACGACTTCTGGGTTTTTACCAATAAGTGATTCGGGGGTGGGCGTGGATAATTTCCCTGGATGGAGGAGATTATTTAAGCCTGCCCAGAACTTCTTAGGGTTGTTCTGGTGCTTTTCTTGGAGGTGACAGAAATAATTCTTTTTGTCCAGTGTGCTAGCTTTTTCGTTTCATTTCTAAGCTGCTGGAATTTAATCTGATCTAGGGGTGCCTTAGTAGCTCTCCATATATCCCAGGCTTTATCCCTAAGTTTAATTTTGGATTTAGTTTCCCTAGTTAGCCAGGGGGCTATCCGCACCTTGGTTCTAGTAAGCCGATTAGGTGCATGATTGTCCAGGATGCTTAGGAATGTGTCATTAAAGAATGTCACACTCTCATCAAGGGATAGGGTTTTTAGCTTAGACCAATTACAGGATTTGAGTTCAGCAACAAATTTCATAGGTTTGAATTTCTTCTTGTTTCTTACTAGTCTATGTATGGGTTGGTTTATGGTGGTAAATTTATGTTTTATTATGAAGGTGATAAGATGATCACTAAGATCATTAGGAAGTGTCCCAGTAGTATATTTATGTTCGTGGGCGTTAGTAAGGATCCAGTCGAGGATACTCTCTTTTTGGTGGGCATTTCCTATTCTAGTTGTGGAGTCTATATTCTGGGAGAAGCCGTGCAGGTTAATAGTCATAGGATTGGTCGGTGCAGAACATTGTGTCCAGTCAATGTTGACATCACCCAGAACAATGGTTTCTTGAGGGTAATTAATGGCTAGCCAGCTTAGTGTTTGTTCCATAGTTTCTAGGTTGTTCCCAGGCGGGATATAAATTACAAAAAGATTGATACTTTTTTGGTTATTTAAGCATAGTTTTAAGGCTATTGACTCTGCATTGGTAATCTTAGGAGGTTGGTTAGGATGCATTATGATATTGAGTGTGTTTCTATACAATACAGCTATGCCGCCTCCCTTTTTTTTTACACGATCTACCCTTAGGATGTTATATCCTGGTGGGAGAATTTCTTCATCTTTGGTGGCTGTATTAAGCCATGTCTCCGATAGACACATAATGTCAGGGAGGTAAGTGGCTAGCATGGTATGTAGGTTATGAAGCTTATTATTGATGCTTCTTAGGTTAAGATGGAGGACAAGAAGGGAGTTGGCTGACCTTTGGGCTAACATTGATGTGACAGAATTGGGGTTTGAGGCTGGCCCTGGGTTAGGGTGTATGTCCCCATCTTTGGTAATAGATTTTTTCAGTTGATCCAGGAGTCTTAGAAGCTTATATATTAACTTTTGACCATGTCTTGTTGTTGATACCTTTGGGTGTGATTGAGTGAGGTGTAGGCTTTGTATGCCTAGCGTTCTAGTGGGGTAGTAGAGGGGGGTAAGTTCTTTAGGGTAAAGAGTTAAGAGAATACATGTTTGGCCCTTTGGATAGTGGAATCCTATGTGTTTTTGGTTTTCATAACTAGATAATAAGTAGGAGATGATAATAATTGGTAATAGAAAAGGGATGATTAGATTCTTTACTTTTGCTTATTAAAGCTTACTTGCATCTTACAAACTTAGACAAGCTTACCTGATGGTCATTAAAGCATTGCTACTTAAACACAGAGCAACAGGGCACTGTGACAGCATGTCTTTTCTGAATAATAAGAAGCATAAATCAACAGTATAAAAATATGACAGAAAACCAGAACATTTTGCAAAATCAAGGACATATGAAAAATCACTGTCATAATTGTGTCTACCTTGAATGGGGGAATACTCTGCACACTTATACTGCATAACTGCTCCTTGCCTTGTTTGAACACATCCAGAATCACTACATGGGGGAGTGGGGTGCAACAAGCATGTCACAATTTGAAATGTCTCTGGCTGATGGTGATGGCCCTGACACATTTGTTATACCTCTTAACCTCAGAGCAAGAAATTCAAAGCCATACATAAAAGTAGGACAAAGGCCCAAAATAAGGACAATTTTTAAATATTAAGATAATAGAATAGTAGTAGGTCTTGCATTAGTATGAATTTTCTGAAGGGTATGAAATCTGAAACTCAAAAATCTGTCATTATTTTCTAACTTCAGTCTTTAATGATTTGCCACTAATTTGCCATAAAACCACAATTTTATGAAAAACTGAACAAAAATGTGATGCAAAAATATAAAATTGCCACACAATACAGCTGGGAACCTGTCAAAGGGACACTTTTTAATATTACTGTTAACTTGAACAGCTGACAAAATAAGAGAATCTATATGCATTTCTGAAATAAAAGTAATCTATAACTCTGATCACTACAGTTATTTATAACTGTAAACCCTCCACGTTTTCTTCCAAAACTGCTATTTTGCAGAGGGATTATTAGGGGGAGAGCAACATTTTGAGGCAAAAGCCGGGACAGTCGAGAGGTTTGGATATTCCTAATTCTATAAAGCAATTTATTTGCACGTACCTCTTAATGCAGGAAATCTGGACAAAGCCAAATATATTGGGGAACATACAAACTGCTAAAAATTCCTCTTGTATAAACTTAGTTGATAGAATAGCAGGTCTTGCTTTAGCATGCATTTTTCTGAAGGTTATGAAGTCTGAAATTCAATGTCTGTCATTATTTAGTGATTTCATTCCTAAATGATTTGCCAGAAAACCACATATTTTATGAGGAACAAACCAAAAATAAGAAGCAAAAATCTATTAATTCTGCAAAAAATCTGGACAGTTGAGAGGCATAGTTTAGCCGGGGCTGTCTTTGAGTTTGCCACCCTCCCCCCTCACAAAATCATGGTTGAATGGAGCCTCCCCCCTGCAGCTATTCTAATGTCCCATTACTTGGCTATTTTACCCCATTTATCATAAACACTGTAATGTGCATACTGCTTTACGTCTGTGATGATTTGGATTTAATTTGAAAGTTTTATTTTGCATTTTACAGCACAAACACTAATAGACCTGCTAAACAAAACAATGCAGTTTCACAATGAAAATAGACTTAGCATTAAAACTTCTCTGCCCTTGAAACTCACATTCATTGAAACAGCATTGAAACCCACATTCAAAGAAAATACATTTTGCCAGTGTCAGATAAAGATTAACTTTGTGGAGTTTTCAAATCATAGGCCCCTTGCACACAAAACATACATGTGTTCTTTGATATACCTTCCTGATTGTATTAAATAATATTCCTTTTATAATACAGTTAGAAGGGGTTTTAAATTTATTGTTTTGAACATTTTTCCAGTAAACAATGAAACAAAATGCATGCACCAATAATGACAAAACTGCCCAATTTAGAACATTTCCATCATAAAAGTCTACTCAAACATCAACAATCCACCAGTATCAGTAAATATGCACAATCTCTGATGAAGTAAATGTCATCTAAATAATTCCACATTAAAGAGATCTGAAACTAATGAAGAGGCTGCTGCTAGCAAACTACTTTATATTTCATTGTTTCATCTACAAATAAAGTACCTGTTGCCCTTGAGGAATACATTGCCTATGCTACATTAAAAAATGATAAGATAGTAAAATTGCAATAGGGAACAGATGGCAAACTGATAACAGCTTCATAGTTACTAGATATCTTCACCAAAAAGGACTGCAGCATCCTCCCCCTTTACAACACAGTATCAGCAATGCATTTACATATTGTGGGAGTAGAACCCACAGCCTTCTGCATCAAAAGCAAGTACATTACCTGTTGTGCTATTAACATTGCAAGCAAGCTCAGCAAAAGCAGCACTAAACTTCTCTTCCCCTGCAGATCTCAGCTCCTTGTAAAACCTACTAGACACTCAGCTGTATCTCTCAACTTTGCCGCACAAGATATCTGGAAAAAGCCAAAATTTATTGGGAGTGGACAAAAGCCCAAAAAAACAGGGACATATTTTAAACATTGCTTGTATAATCTTGGAAAGTTGCTAGAATAAAATGCTGTGTTACTACCATACATTTCACTTCCAAGTCTTCAACCCAGGACCCTCTGCAAAACAGTTAGAGCAACGTCCCATTATGCCAAATCAGCTGTCTTGTTAAAGAGAGGAAGACTGAAACTTAAATGGCTACCATTTAGTGAATTCATTTCTCACCATAGCTGTCAACCTCTTAGCACAAAGCACCTGGACAAAGCCAGTAATAGGGGGAATACAGCCCCCAAACATATTCAGTGAATTCAGTTCTCACCATAGCTCTCAACCTTAGCACAAAAAACCTGGACGAAGCCAATAATGGGGGAATACAGTCCCAAAAATAGAGACACATTTCAAATATTCATCTTATTAACTTAGAAAATTGCTAGAATAAAAGGTTTTGTGTTACCATGTACTTTCTGAAGAATATGAAGACTGAAATTCAAATGCCTGTCATTTTTATATATTTAATATTTGTTAACCAGGAAAGTCTGACTTGGAACAAAAATCATTTCAGCAGAGGCCCAGGGAGAAACACTCCCAACACATCCCTTTGTAACATGAGAGGACACCAGAGCACCCAGAAAAACCCCACCCAAACACAGGAAGGACATGCAGACTCCATACAGAAGGCACGCCAGCCAAGAATCAAACAAGAGAACCGCTACCTATAAAGCAACAATGCTACCACTGCACCATCAACTATGTACTGAACTAAAAATCCACAGATTTTATGAGGGAGAGAACAGAACAGAACAAAAATATGAGGCAGAAATCTGCAAAGTTTTCACAGATGGTGGTGGGTAGGGAATTCAGACTCTTGTTACCTGCACCCAAGGTACAGGGCTCAAGCCTAAGGTATTCCCTACCCACCACCAGATGTCCTGCGTTCTCTCTAACTACCAGTATATATCAACTGGGGCATTACACACACACATACACCGGTACCTGGTTCCCATGCTGTTGCCAATTTGTTTTTTTTTTCCTTTTCCACAGCTGGGGGGGGGGCTGCAGTCCTGCAGTCCTATAGCACGAGCCCCCTCATTTATTCATTAGATCAAGTAAGTCTGAATTAAACTATGGTAGCAGATTTTGTTTTCTAAATGAACACACTGAACTTCATGATATAAAATGGTATACTATATTTTCAAATTTGTTGAGTAAAACAACATCTGCCCTTATCCATTGTCATGCTTCATACTTACTTTAAGAAACACGGCACTCTGGTGACCAGAATGTGTTCATATTAGTTAATTTTATTTATTTTCCATATCAGTTGCAAATCAAGTGCAGCACTCAAACATGCACATTTTATCAGATCAATATACCAGACCCTTTCATCACTGAAGTGACAAAATCAGTCTCTAATCAATCGCACAGATCACTGCTGTGAGCAGACATCATCGCAGCTCTCTTCCTTTGAGAAGAGAATGAAAATCTCTTTTGAGATTATGACATGATGCACATCTTTACATTACAACGTTTGCATGCAAATACTTTTCATTTTGAAAACACTATCAAATGCATTTGACATTACTTTTCAACGGTTTACATTTTCACTATTAAAGAAAATATTTAGGTTTTACAGCCACTAAGAAAACTTTCTTGTTAACAGTCATTTACTACTTATCTGTCTGTGGAACAGTTACAGGTCTTACTACCTCATTGCCTTTTAGAAGTAACTCTAGGTCATGCATGTGAAGGGCCTGTTTTTTTGAACCTGATCAACACTGGTTAAAATGTTTCTTTCAGGGGCAATGTGACTATCCTAGTCATCGATTCTAAAGAAACTGACTCCTCAGAGTCTCTAACTTCTTTGGATTCCACTCATTACATTAATTGCTCACCCATTTGTAACCAGTCTACTTAGTGTGAACATCTCAAGAATGGCCTGAAAGTGTCTCCAAGTTCTTTTTACTGCAGATTCACCATTAGTTTGATTTGCATACAGCACTGGTTCTGAAGATGTTACAACAGTCACATCTGTTATTTTCCATCTCTTTTTACCACCTAATTTGAGATGGACCTTCTGACCAAGGTTCAGGTCAGGCAAGGAATGAACTAAGTGCCTTCTATCAAAAAATAGTATGCAGATCAGTTCCTTTGGTCATTTTATTTGGCAGTCTTATATGCAATAGTCTTTGACAACATCAATATCTCAGATATTGGAATATTAGTTCAAATTAAGCAGTCCAAGATTACATCTGTAGGCCTCACACTGTTTGTACTAAGTGGAATTGCTGTATAATACATTGGAGCTATATATGGATCTGACAGGTTAAGGATTTTCTTCAATATTTGTAATGCTCATTCAACAGTACCATTTGCTTGCAGATAATGTGGGCTTGACATGGTATGGACAAACCCATACTATTTTACAAATTTCTGAAACTCCATGGATATGAATTGAGTCCCATTCTAAGTGACAATGTCAACAGGAATTCCCTAACTAGACAACTTTGTCTTAAATTGAGATATGAATTGTTAAATGGTTTATCTCCTGAAAAATAGTCCACTATTACCAAGTAATTTTCTCTTTTTGTTTGCATAAGTCTGCTGCAATTCTTTACCATGGACGTTTTGGTCACAAAAGAGATTCCCTCATTTGAATTGGTTTGTGTTTAATACAGAATTGACACATAAACACAACAGGTTATATCAGCATTAATATCTGGCCACCACACAGAATTTTTTTTCTTTCCCTTCACTTGATCAGGCCTTAAGGCTCTCTGTGAATTTGTCTTAGGATTACTGCTGTTGGTGAAACTGACACTAGAATACAAAAGGCTCTTGTTCTCTGATGTGAGATTTCAAAACAAAGTATCTGTATGGTGAATGAATTGCTTGCATCCATTTACTTGGCCACTCACTATGAACATAGGTAGTTATAATCTAAAGATCTGCAACTTATTTAGTTGCATCTCTCATGATGTCCATCCTATGGGAAGTGACCAGTCTGCTTGACATTATGACTTGTGCTTATACACTTGCATGCTCTTCAGTAGCTGATTGAATTGTCTTAGTCAGTGGATTTCTGGATATGATATCTGCCACTATCATTTGTCCTCCCGAAAGAGGAACTTTATGTTAAGTTGTCTGAGCCACATCAACAGTCACTGACATCTTGTTGAAACTTCATCTACGTCATACGAGTTTATTAGTGATGCCACTGTTTTATGATCTGTTTGAAGGTGGAAACTGTCCAAGCTCAACAGATAACAAAAGTGTTCACATGCCCACACTCATATTACACATTTATTTTCAGTTTGAGAATATCACCTCTCAGTCTCTGATAATATTCTAGACCAGAACGTAAACAGCCTTCATTTCACATTAGTCTTTTGCAATAAAGCTGCTCCCATACTATAATTTCTAACATCTGCACTAATTGTGGTTGGTTTACCATCATCATCGTAGACTTGTACTGAATGGACACTAACATAGATTTAACCACTTGGAAAGCATGGTCTTGGATGTCAGCCTAGGTCCATACTACATCATTTTTCAGTAGTTCTGTTACAGGATGAATCACCACTGACAGCCCTGGCAAGAATTTGACCAGAGATTTTTCCATACCAAGTATTTGTCAGAGTTCCATGACATTTCCTGGAAATGGTGGCTTAGTCACAGCTTCACTTTACTTGTATCTGATCTACTACCATTTCTGCCAATGCATGCAATACTAACTTTCAGTCCTGTTGAAACAGTACTTTCCCTCCTTGAGCTTGAGGCATTTCAGCTTCTTATTGTGTTCATGTTTATTCGGCCCACATAATAAATGTAATCCATTATGGCCACTGTGACATTGTGGTCTTTAAAGACTGTACTCATTTCATGCTAAAAGATTTCAGCTGCTGAAACAATAACAAAAGGTAACCATTGAAAAGGATTGTTTTCCCACTGGAGTAATGAGCACCAACTTTCTACTGTTTGAGGTAAGTAGTATTTGCCAAAATTCATTGGATGCATCTAGCCTCTTGATTATATCTTTCACACATTTAAAACCAAAACAGATACTCACTTTGCCATTTTGCTTTTTATTGGCACATTTGGAGCACACTAACCTGTATGTTCAGTAACCATTTCAATTATTTCAAGAGCCTATATCCATTTTAACTCAGCTTCTACCTTAAAGAGGATAGGCAGTGATAGCTTTTGTAGAACAGTATGGGCATAGAGAACTGTGGCAGACTTCAGGAGAATCTTTACTACCTCACATTTAAGGAGTCCAACATCATCAAACATAACACTTATTTCTTCATTTTTAACAATTAATCCAAATTTGCAAATAGTGTCTCTGTTCTGTAAATTATTTACACAAGGTTCACAACACATAGAACCAAAACCCAAATTTGTGTGCTTTTCACTCAGTCATGATTAGGAAATTTCCCATGGAAATTTCCCATCTGACAACATACTTCCATTTCTGCTTTGATCAACTGCAGATGATTCTATACATACAATATGATATTGCAGGTTTACCATCAAAATGTTTTAAAACAGTTATGCAACCTTGGAAGATCGAAGATGGCACTCTTCTAAGGTGCCATAACATCGATTTTTAAATGTTTGCATCCACAAAAACAAATGCACACTAGCATTCACTCTTGTGGATTTGTCATTTTGAATGGAGATTGCACTGTAATGGGGATCGGGAAATTTACCTTTTCCATCACTGTAGAGCAATCTAGAAGTTTGGATATATAAGTAGCAGAGGGTGTGTGTGGGGGGGGGGGTGCAGAGGAGCTTGTCCCCTGCAAAACATTCATAAGACATAACCGGAAGTCCAGGTAGTTTCGAGAAAGTTGAAATTCCTGAGTTCTCGATTTTCCTATGTTACCACTTTTGGTTATGTGATTCTTTGGCATTTGGATTTTATGACATTCTGAGTCAGGTAAGTGATGACTCACACAAGTGTATTGCGAGATTCTGATAGTAAACTGATATTGCAGTATGTCTCCTTCAGTGCCTATCTTAAATTTTACTTGAGTACTAGGAATTGGAAGTCTGACATGCGATTCTTCATTTGGGTCTGGGTACTTACTTGCAGAACCCAGAGGAAATTTACTTAGCATTTTCTTTGTTTCATCCTCTGTTGCTAACTCCATGACTGCCTTTTATTTACACACAACATAAAAATGTCCCATTTTAATATATTTTGTGATACCTTTTCCTCTGTGCCAAACAGATTTCAGACTTATTACGCACATAGTTTTAACTAGCACACTTGTACTCATTTATTCAGTTTCTCACTTGAAAATTTTTCATTGACCTCCTCTTTGCCTTGTACCCTCTTTATTGCATGCTGTTTGTTTAATGTCACTCATATTTCTCACCCTCTTATATTTGCACTTTGCTCATTAATTTGGACTGATGAACAATTAAAAGAGCTTTCTTTAATGTTAAATTCAACTTTAACTGCAAAGTCTGTAAAACTTTAAAGTCTGTAATGCTTATGAGTCTTAGCTCTTACTTGTTCAACTTTCATCACACTCACAATATTCTGCCACTTCATAAGAATATCTCAAAATACTTAAAAAAAGTGTCCCCTTTCAGGACAAATTTATGGAAACATGTTATTCATCTAGCTTCACAATCTCTGCATCAAATGTTAAAGCCTCTCCTCAGCAAATGTGAAAGTAGCCACAATAAGCTCAAGATCTCTGCACATAGTAGAAATTAAGGAGTTTATTTGAACCTCATGGTCCCCCTTATTCACCTTTGGTATAACTCTGTAGCATGCAAACCTTTGCTTCCATACTGGCCATGCAGATGTTTGAGCTAAATCAGATGGCTCTGGCAGACTAAATTATATCACTTTTAATGCAGTTTTGCTGTGTACTTTCTTTTTCAACCGATGAAAATTCACCTAAGAAAATACCACAACAAACTGTCAATATTTTATTTATGTATTTAATTTGTTTTTATTTATCCTTTGTTGACCAGGTTAGTGCCACTAAGCTGGTGTTTTTTTTTAGGGAGGACCTGAGGTGGCATTTTGACTTCTAGAGGACATTTGGCCAGGGTTTTCTTTGCCATTGCCATTCAGTTCCTTCTCACTTTCAATATTTGGTAATTCTCTAGTTATATTGATGGCATTTTATCATAATTCATTATTATGCCATGTTTCATACTTAACTTAAGACAACAGACACTTGGAAAACCAGAATTAGTGTGTACCAGTTTGTTATATCTGCAGGGCTCACTCTGTTCACACTAAGGGGAATTGCTCATTAATGCACATAGCACCAACACATGATCATCTTTTCAGGGTCATGGTCACTTCACCATTGACCCAATGCATTGTGGAAAAAACATTTAGATTTACATAGATATGCTCAGTCTAGCACCAATGAAACAGATTATCATAGTGATCTGGAATCACCAAAATGTGAGCTTCTTGCAGGATCATAGTCAGTTCAACATTGTCCCAATGCATTATGGGTGAATCATTTAGATTTACTTAGACATGATCAGCCTAGCACCAGTAAACCAGATCGTTATGGAAATTTGGAATCACCACATCACCTTTACAAATTACAATGTTACACTTTTAAGGAAAGCCACTCATTTTTTGACAAATTATAAACAACTCTTTATGTCTGTCATGTGCCTAGTGAATGCTTGTCTAACTTGTTACCTCTAGACTAATTCAGAAATATTAATTGTGTCAAAGGTCCTTCCTATTTTCCAAGATAGCAGTTCAGTTCTGATACAATAAACTCCTAACTAATTACATGCAACATTCACACTGTTTCATCTGTCTTGTATATGAAAATTATTGCCATTGAATTTGTAAATGTCTGTTTATTTCTTAAATGATTGAACTGATCATATGGAAGATTTCTATATATATTGCCTGAGTAATCTATTTGAATTTTTGCTTCACTAAAAGGATTTTTTTTGCAGAAGTACAAGGGACTGAAAGTAAAATTTATTTGTTCACCACTAGAAAATAGAGAAAAGTATTGCCCCAACAGTGCTTTCATCCTACAGAAGTTGGACTTCATCAGAATCTGATGAAGTCCAACCTTGTAAGATGAAAGCGTATAATCTTTGTTTGGTTAAAAAGTCATTATTTTATGATGGAGTGCTGATAGCTTATTTGGAGATCCTTTGGCTGGGGTGAGACTTTTCTCTATTTTTTTAGTGGTGAACTTGTGGTATCACTGCATTTCTGTTTGCTATTTGTAAAATTTAAAACTACTGTAGAACAAACAACAGTAGGACGCACAGCTATCATAAAAAGCACTATACTGCAAAGACGAAATATAGGTAGGTAAGCACTTTCACCACTAAAAGTGGCTTCTTCAGACCATCTAACCTACACAAATAAAGAACGTTCACTAAATACATTACATCAGCACATCAAATTTCAAATTAAACCAATAAAAATAGAAAAAACGTTAGTAACTCACTTCCATAATATCATGCATACTGAAAGCCTCCATGGTCAATGCGTAAAATGCGATGACATCACCATGTTCAAAAGCAAAGGCTTAAAGTGAAACAAGGCACCTAAAAACATATAGAAACAAACCTTCATACAAAAAACGTAGAAAGCAGCATGGAATGTGAGCAATCAAAACATAGTGCATAGATAAATAAAAACATCAGTACCCAAAACTCATTTAGGTAAACCTCTCTTATTTAAAATAGGCATGATGGAAACTAACCCATTGAGCCCCGACCCTCTGTCTGCCCTCAGCTTCAAGATCCAACAGAGTTCCATTTCCTCAATTCTATTTTCAATATCACCCATTCTAGCACTCACCCCTATAGACTCAATCACTCTGAATTTAAAGTCATGTCGATCCATGCTCCCTGTAACATACCTCGCTAATGCACTCATACCATTGCCTGTGCTTATACTATATATATATATATATATATATATATATATATATATATATATATATATATATATATGTTCCCTTATATGCTCCATAAGGGTGCGATCCATCTTGCCAACATAGAACCGTTGGCAGGACCCACACTCTGCTAAATAGACTAATTGCTTCATTATACAAGTGTCTCTAACCTTAAACCTAAAACTCTTCTGTGTGTCATGATGAATGAACACATCATCCATCTCTACATATTGACAATACCTACATTGGTGACACGGATAGGTACCAAACTCATTATCCACCACCCTCACTTCTGTATCTGGATAGCAAAGTAAGCTTTTTAAGGACTGACAATTCCTATAGCCAAAATGTGGCACATCAACCACCACCCTACCAATCTTTTCATCTGTAAGTAGCAGGGACCAGTGTCTCTCCAACGCCTTTGTAATCCTGCCCACATTACTAGTATACATCATAGGAACCTTCACTACACTCCTATCAGTTCTACCTCATGCACATCTCACTGGATCAGGAACACCAGCTCCATTTTGTCAGAAAAATAAGGTCTAGCACGATCACCTCTTAACCCATCCACGTGTACAAAAATAGGGGCCATCTTTGCACTTCTATAACCCTGATCACCCAAATTCTGATGTAGCATATCCCAACCACGTTTATAGCTCTCCTCAGTATTATGGAACCTAGAGACCTTCATCCCTTGACCTTTGACAACATTGTTGAATGTCCACCTAGGATGCATGCTACTTCTGTGAAGGAGGGAATTCCTATAACAGTCCTTCCTATAAAGGCTCATGTTAATAGACAAATCTAAACATTTAGTAACAAATACATTCAGGAACTCAACTGAGGTACTTGAGTACTTCAGGGTAAACCTCAAAAACTCACTGTTGAGAAGCATGTGAGACCTGTTTTAGACAGATCACCTATGGTCTTGAAAGATATTAAGCAGTTCCTTCAGGACCTGTATTCATTCATGGGGTCTCGTGAGACATCCAGGGATTATTTACTTGTCACTTTGGATGTAGTGTCACTGTTTACAGGTATACCTAATTTGCAGGGAGTGGAATATATGTGTAGGTATTTGCTGATGCATAGCGAGTATGAACATAAACTCTTTGATCTACTCTAAAATAAAAAAAAGAGTATACAGTCAAAATTAAGTGGGGGCTTTGCCCCCCCCCACACCCTCACAACTTAAATATAGCAACTCCGAGATCACACCACAGTGGAGAAAACAGCAAGGCCCGGAGAACTGCCTAGCAAATTTTTTCCCTGGGAAAAAAATTTGCGGATCCATTCCTTCGCTGTTTTCAGCTTTCGGACTTTGAAGTTCGATATATCAGCATTTGTTATTTTTAGCGTTCGCTGATGTGATATAGACCCAGTGAATTCATTGCGTTTTACGTGTTGAACATGGAGGCTTTCAGTGTGCGTGATATTATGGAAGTGAGTTACTAATGCTTTTTCTGTTTTTATTGGTTTAATTTGAAATTTGATGTGCTGATGTAATGTCTTTAATGAGTGCTTTTTATTTGTGTGGGTTAGATGGTCTGAAGAAGTGACTTTTAGTGGTGAAAGTGTTTACCTACCTGTACTTCGTCTTTGCATTATAGTTCTTTTTATGATAGCTGTGTGTCCTACTGTCATTTGTTCTACAGTGGTTTTACTTGCATTTTGTTTATACAACAGTACGTTTACTCATTGGGTGATTTGTTTTATTTATTTGTAAAATTTATTTGTTTCTCTAATGCTAATTCTTCTGTTTTGTGCTAATACTGTAATAAAACAAGAATATATGCTTGTTATTGCTCAGTTACTGTCTGAATGCATCTTCTATATCCATCTTCAGTCAGGCTTGTGTCAGTTCAATCTTTGTCATGTATTTCTCTAATTAACAATTCAAAGATGTCTTCAATTCATAATGTTGATATGGCATCATAGAGCCCAACCTATAGCTTGGCAGAACTCCATATCCATACATTCCCAACTATCATTGGGACTATCACTGCATTCTGGGATCCTTAATATTATTATTGACATGCAAGACCATACTAATTGAGGTCAACTGATTCAATATGGAGACAGTGTCCCTCTTATTCAGAGTACAGACAACCTGTAATCCTTACTGACATGGAAAAAGGCTTACATACCTTTATAAACTGCCTGAATCAAAGTAAAGTTATTCTGAATGAAAAGAAAGCAACCTACTCATATTTAGAAATCCATACAAAGATGGAAATATGGCCACCCAAGGAATGACAGACCTACAGAAAGAATTGTCTAGCTCAAAATACTTTGGTAACACCACTGATCTGAAAATAAAGAATGCTTCTACTTGTTGTTGTGTCTTTCAGCTTATCCCGGTTAGGGGTCGCCACAGCGGAACTCCGGTCCGCTAATGTTTGGTAGTGGATTTTTACGTGCCAAGTTACCAGCCCTGATGCACAACCTTCAATGAAGGCATGCCCATTCATGCATGCCTTCACACAGAAGACGCTCTAGCTGAGAATCGAATGCAACAACGTCTTGCTGTGAGGTGACAACGCTACCGCAGCACCACTACCGCAGGTCATATGTTAACAAAAAATGTAGAGCATTGTACCGAATAAAATAATGGTTTCTTCCAGAATTCAAGCATTTCAGCACAGTTGTCGTCTTCTTCTTCTTCTTCTACCTAAATAGTTATTATAGAGTTATAGTTATTGGTAATACTAAAAGAGTATTGCTTCAGAATAGCCACATTAGCTGCTAAGTATTCAACCTACTCATACCACTGTAAATACCTAAGGAGATGAACTGGATGCCTTTAGAACAGAAAATTAAACATGTCTACCTTACCTTCACTCACAAATAACTACATGCTAATCAAGCTGCTGATTTACTAACCTGGTACATACCAAATTCAAAATTTAGGCCCGCTATCCATAAACCTGTTGAACATAAACAAAATAATAAAAATGCAGATGAGACCGATGAGAGACCACATAGTTATTACAGCAGACTGGATTTCCCTACGTATTCATATACAGAACTTTTATTGACATCCAAAGCTTTATGCAAAGCATGCCATTATTTCTCAGTAATCTGCGATGTGAAAGATCAACTAGTACGTTATGCACACTCCAAGACAATGTCATCTAACCAGAATCAACCAGCTTCTAATAGCTAAGAGCTTTCCTTTGCCAAATGTTCAGGGAACCATTCCTGATCCACATCTAGTCTTTCTCCTCTTCTCACTGACATTTTCCCTTCTTCTTAAGGGTTACTCTCTCCTGATGCATACAGTTTGATCAAACTTTCACATATGCAGCACCCTACATATAACAGTTATAAATCTGTTTTTATTCTGGCACAGCCAACCCTAGCATTTGTTCTGTACTCTAGGAATATACCTCAAAAATCATGCATGATCATACTCCTAATAACTGTGTGCCTGAGATAACTATTCCATAGGATTTAGTACTCAGCATTCTGTTTTACTGATACCTTACATATTATTATCACTAACGCATTACATACTGTGCACTCAAACAGATACATGTTGTACTCTCAGAAAGAGAATATAATCATTTGTCTGTTTCTACCCTACTAACAAGTTTCAGTGTTGTGTTAGGTGGCACCTTCAGGGATGCACAATGCTTTGTTTTATTGATGTATTGACGCTGTCTTTTTTTTACTTTTTACCTAGAATATCTGCCACCCACAAAGGATTTTTACCAGCTAAGGTAGGCTTTTCCCTCTGGCCTTCTTTGAAAATGACTTGCTCATCAGAGTTAAAAAAGAACATAATTATAAAAGAAGAATGCTAGCGCCAGTATATATGAATCTTCTTGGCAAACAAAATAACACCACATAAATTGTTCTTTTGTATAAATAATCATTAGTCTCAAAGGCAACAGGTAATCAAATTATGTCACAAATTTCCCCATAGAGCTGTCTAAAATGGTTCTTATATAACCAGTAAATAGCCCTTTATCTTAACAAAATCACATTGTATTCCATTTTAAGTAAATAATTTTTATGCTTAATCACATCCTTGTATGATCAGTAAATGGCATCTTGCTCTGGGAACATTTACACTATGTTGCTTTATAAATATTGTTTGCATGAATAAATCACTTTATTTTTCATTTTCTAGTTATTGCAAGTAATTTTGTTAATGTGCATCAGTAAATAACCTTTTGTTATGAAAAAAATCCTCAAATTTGCTTTAAACTCATTTGCATGCACCAGTCACTTTACATAAATTGCTTTAGACACTTCTATGAATTCATTTCTTGGCTGATAAAAAAAAAATAATTTGCACTGCCCCCAAGTAGCTTGTTTTATTCTAATCACTTTTACGGCCAGAGTTCCTCAGTGAACCATTCTTTTAGATATGCACCAGTATAACATTTTGCTTTGCCATTTTATTTCATTTTATTTATTTATTTCTCTTTTCAATTATATTTTTGCTGTCATCCCTGACATTACATCTGTAAACATGGGCCAGCCTTGTGACCATCTGCTATGCCCATACCTTTGTACTTCTAAAGTTATACATAAAATAAATAATGCCAGGAGCAAAGACTGCTTGTTTGAAGCCTGTGTTTACTGCTAGTTGTATTGACACAGAAAGGAGGACGAACAATTCCACATGCACATGTACATGTATAGCAGGGTTGGGTATGCTTCATCACATGTGTGGTCTTATAGTCTTAGTGGGACTTCTAGATTTGTGAGCACCTCAACATAACACAACTATTTTCCATATACAGTGCACTCAGCAGTAGAAAATTAACAGCTGTGGCATACTAAAGGGAAAAAAAACAAAGAACTATGCAGATACATGGTAGAAGTTCAGAATATAAGAAATGGGGCCATAAATAGATAGATAAATAAATACATAAATACATACATATAGCTATATACATAAGTAAATAAACAAGAAAGGGACCGATAGGCATACAAATATCTAAAACTAAATTAAATCAAAATGTAATTAGTTAAATGTATTCATTTTATTAACTGAATTTTAATTAATCAAAGTCTTAATTGAAACTGACAAGAAATGTAAATGGCTGTTGCATTTGTCTGCAACCTGCATTGTCCGATGTACTTAAGAAGATCATTAAGAGAAGAAACATTCTTCCTTTCAGAGTTTGCAGTTTTTCAGGGATCTTGTGGACAATCTGGAAAATGTTGGCATGTTAAGTATGGCTAACAGTGATATTATTACCACAGTGTTGCCTTTCTGAAAGGATATAAGGCCTAAACAACATTTCCTACATGGACAGACTCAAAGCTCTGTTGCTATACTTGGAGTCCTACAGACTGCTAAGCGGTGACCTGTGTTTGGCATACCCGATATCCATTGCATGGGTCCCCTCAAATTATCTACGGTATGATACCAGTTATTCTTATTAGGGGTGATATATAACTATAAACCATGGGATGGGTAAAGCCAGTCTCTAATCAAATGGGATAGATTCATTTGAGCATAAAAATGGAAAATGGCTAGGCTTAAAATGGCCCACAAGAGCAGCTAGGCTAGTACTTACCTACAAACCTATGGACCTATATACATAAATATGTTATTTTACTTATGCAAAATTTAGTACCCCTCTAGCGTGGGAAAGTTGACTTCTCTGATAGTTTACAGAGCTGAGCTCATAGGATTATAGGATCATAGGACATTACTGGGCTATTGGCCCTGAGGCCCTTATAAGCCTAGCCAAGAGTTTAGCCCATGCATAGACAAATCAGCACCCGATGCCCCTGTCTAGCAGGGACATGGGTGGAATCCCAGGGATGTATTTTCTATTTCCCATCCAGTTATCCAGATTGCGCTTAAAGAAGGGGTAAAAAGGTACTCTGCTTGATGTGGAGGGGGAATCTCTTCCATAGATGAGGGGGGTCTCTGGGACACAAATCTGTCCTGCCAGCAAGTCCTATTGATGTCACAGACTAGGTTGAGGCCACATGTGTGGGTTACTCGAGACGAGCTTGACTTGCAGATATGCAGCAGTCCTATCAAAGCGGGGTCTGAGATCACCTTGTATGCCAGACAGAGGTCATCTCTGAGGAGTCTGTATGAAACAGAGTAGAGGGACAGGGCTTTTAGCCTATCTGTGTATGGTAGATAGGCCCTGGACTCTCCTGGTGAGGAACCTCTGTGGTCTTTCCAGCTGCTGCATTTGCTTTACGAGGTACATGCCAAATGGGGCATTGTACTCAATAATGGGCCTTATAAGGGAAGACTGCAGGGATGTTATGACCTCCTTGTCCCTGGATGAGATACCCTTACTTATGAAGTGGGCCATGTAGAAATATTTCTTTTCAATGGAAGCAACATGGTGGTCAAAAGTCAGTCTGCTATCAATCTGGGTGCCCAAATCCCTCACAACTGACTGCATGCTTAGAACATTGTTATTAATGCGATAATTTGTGGGACATCTCTCTCCCCAAAGGAGATGATGGTGCATTTTTTTGTATTCAGTTTGAGGCCATGTTTCTGGCACCAGTCATTTGTTTGGGTGAGACCCTCTTGGAGGATGTCCGCTTCACTAGGGGAATTGATGACAGCTCCCAACTTGCAGTCATCTGCAAACCTGGTCAGCCATAGCCCACTGGTTTTGGCCTGTACCTCAGAAAAGTATATCTCAACTAACAGAGGCTCCAAGACTGAACCCTGGGGTATGCCACTCGATACGGGTCTATTGCTTGAAGTGGCTTCCCCTATTTTGTCTAGGTAGGTTCTATCAGTGAGCCAGTTGGCTACCCATCTGGTAACATCCGGATTGATGCCTAGTTGAGAGAGTTTTCTATTATGCCCCAGTGGGGAATAGTGTTGAAGGCTTTGGCCAGGTCAAGGTAGGCAGTTGCCAATGACCTTGTTAATGAGGTCCTTGATAATTTGTTCCATGGCCTTGCAGATCAAGCTAGTTAGGGTGATGGTTCAATAATTTCCTGGATCAGTGGACACTCCACCTTTGTGTAAAGGGATGACAGTGGCTGCCCTCCACTCAGCTGGGACGAAACCAGTACTCAGGCTTTGGTTGAATAGGGCACGTAATGGTGATGCAAGTTCCTTCCTGAGTTCATGTAGGATGCAGCCTGGGATGTTATCAGGTCCCATAGAGGCTGTATTTTTTGCCTTTGAGAGATCAGTAATGACTTGATCCCTTGATATAAGGGGAAGGGGGCAGGTACTGTGAATGTCCTGATTTACTGATGGAGGAGACAGAGGGATAAAATTTTCACTGAATTTGTCAGAAAGTTTGATATATCTACGGCATTTGTATATGTGGTGTCCTTGACCACCAGTTCTGAACAGATCTGGGAGCTACCTTTGAGATTACCGACATATGTGAAGAAGGCCTTATGATTGTCTGTAGTAGATGTGGCCAATTTGGACTCGAAGTTTGCTTTGGAGGATTTCACTAGTGCTCTTATTTGCTTGTTTTGGCTAAGGAGAGATTGCTTCCAATTGGGCACCTGCTCCTTCTTGATCCTGGACAGCAATTTTTTTCTTTTGTTATAGAGTTTATTTATTGCAGATGTCCACTAGACAGGTTTACTCTTCCTTGCGGAGGATAATTTAGTCCTTTCATGTATTCCTGATTCCATGCATCTATATAAATGTTCGTATAGTAATTTGGTATAGTTTTGGAAACTGGTGCCAGTTCCTAAATAGGGGGAAGGGGCTGTAAAGCTGTTTATACCATCCCTTAGGATGCTTTAATCATCTTTGGAGAAGTTTTTTTGATTGACCCTAGCTAGACGGGGATTGGGGGACATGGTAACTTCGAACATGACCGCTTTATGGTCGGATCTTACAAGGGAGGATGATACTGCAGCGATGCTGCTTAAGGCTAGGGACTTACCTGTCTGGGGCACATACATATTCAGTAAGTTCAATCATGTCTCATGATTCCTTTTCATCATGTGCTTACACCTGTCCCATGATTTGAAAGGAGACCTTTGGTCTCCACATCTTGTCTGCCACAACTAGAAACCCGGCCCCAAGTCACCCACTTTTTCCTTTTCAGTTGTTGGTTATTGCCCTACATCTGATCCTGCAGACAATGAAAGTGGAAACCAAGGCCTTCAAGAGTAGGAACACATCTAAAATATGGCTGCCTAACTAGCATAAAATTTAAATATCAAATAGCATACAACTCTTCCTGCTTCCAGTGGGATGTGGAATATTACTCAGAAATCCATTTAAAAACAGAATGACAAAAATTATGGAAAATATAAGCACATTATCAAAGAGAGTGCAAAATCTGCAGACTTTAATGAAATTATTGCAGAATTCTACCTCACAAGGTAATGTATTTTTGCTTCAGAAAAATGATGATGCGAGATATGTGTCCTCTTTCTTTAAATTATTGTTGCCACTAGTATGCTGGTCATGTAGTGTGGTTTTCTGCGAACAAAACAGCTTCAAAAATCAGATGTCATGAAGGGGATTCAGAAAATTGTGTGACTGGATAAATCAAGCCTGAAAATAGAAACATACCTTCAAAAATTGGGACAATCTATGCACAGGTAAATCAGGCCTAGAAATGTAAACATTCCACCAAAATAGAGACAATTGAGAGAGCTAAACACATCCCTGATGCAGTTTCATGAACAGAATTAACTAATATTATTGAGTATGGCCTCTTCTGCCTTGCCATGCTTGGTTTCTTATTCAGTCATTTTTTTATGACTTGCATCTCCTGCTCATGTTGTATGTGTGTAAATTGCTATATAAACTTTAGACAAAGCTGACCACTGACTGTGATAGTGTAACAGAGTGCCACTTTTTTACATTATAGATACTCTACTGCATGCTATTATAATAATTTTCTGTCTGTCAGGTGCTATAAGTCAAGCATAAAATTAATAACATAATATAACAATTGTAATTATATAAAATTATACAACATGTTGATGATACAACACAATGTATACAATAACAATTGCTCTAACTATTGCAGAAAACTATGCTAGTATACCTCAGACCTGAAATGATTTTCCTGTATGTGGTCAAAATCTGTGTACTCATGGATTATCTTGGGTTCTAGTAAATACTTGTGACTTGGAATATCGAGTCAAGCAGCAAGAACTTTGAACATTGACAATTATAATGTGAAATACTGACATTACTAAATTTCTGAACTTGCCCCCCCCCCCCCCTACAGGATCCATGTTAGTACTTGATCCTGGGTCTGGAGTGGCAAGGAATTTTGGCGTTGGTTGTTTTTTTTTGGGGGGGGGGGTATGCTGGTATTTGGAATTCTAGCTTTTTACTTAGAGTTCCTGTTACTGCTCAACTCAATATTCCAAGTCTAGAGCATCTAACAGTAAACAAATTATCTCTCCATTCCTACTTCCTTAAAGTTACAAAACCCCAACTGTGTTTTCTAATTGAGTAATGCCCTAATTTACTTAGAAACCATAATGCAACATGTAAAATAGTCAAACAGTACTAAACCTAATTGAATTACTCTCAGATTATTAATCTTATGAGTAACATCCAGTAGTTTCATTATCAGAAATCTTAACTAGCAGAAGACCAAGGTCCGGCAAACACTTCAATGTGGTAGATTTTATTATGCTGTCATTTGTAAGGTGCATATTTTTGTGTAATTCTTTTTTTTTTACTAAACATAGCTAGTCTTTATTAGGTTGGCATCAAATAAAAGCTTAGGTACCCAGTAAGTGTATATGCATGATTGCAGGTAATAACTGTTTCTTGTTTTTGAGGGTGAGGGTGTATTTTCAGCACATTAAATTAGAGTTTGTAAAAACTGTAGTGTATCTATTGCTTATTGAAGAGAATTAGTGAAAAACTTTCCATGGGAATGGAGCTTTGAAATATGGGACACTGTTAAGGTATTTATCAATCTATAGATTATCTAACTAGATGAAATCTTGTTAATGTATGCAATACCAATGTTTCTCCTGAAAATAAAGTGATATATTTTAATAAGTTATATATTAGAAAGATGCAGGATCTAGTTTAAATGTTCCTTGCCATATTTGGGAGAAATACTTTAACAGTTCTGGAATCATTATTTTGTAAGCTAAAAGTGGTAGCATATAGCCTAATACTGAGAAATGTGTCATGCATTGTAGTTGTAAATAGCATGAAGTGGGTATATGGAAGATTTGGGGGAAGCCCTTTAACATTGCTGGCCTGGTATAGCCAGTACAATAGTTCAGAACTGTAAACCCTGTTACTTTAGTGAAATGCATGATAAAGCCAGTAATTTTGTTTTATAGCGAAATGTAAGAAAAATATTCATTAATATAAGTAAAAGACTAATGAATCTTTTGAAATCTTGAAGGAATGAACTGATTTAGGAAAACAGTATGCATAGACATGGGAAGGAATAATGTGAAAGCTAGCAGAGATGTCAACATTTTGATATTTAAGCTATTAATTATACACCTGATGATTATAACAAGCAGAGTTAGATGGGTATAGCCAAAGAAAAATGGGCCTGATATTGGCTGCAAAGGTATATGGATCTAAATCTGGAAAAAAAACAATCTTCCAATGAGTGGGTATTTAATGCGGCAGAGTAAGACCCTTCAGAATTTAAATGGATATCAAAGGAAATTAAGCCATGATTGATTTAGTCTGTGATTTACTATGTTTTAATGGTGTCATAGCTTTATGTATAAACTATAGGAAATATAATCACTTAGTAAATGAGAGTAAATGAGAACTTTTACTCAAAGAGAGTAAACAAGTAGGATAGGTTGTTTACGAATTTGTATTGTAATAATTTAATTAACTAGTTTTTTCAAATGTTTGGGTTATTTATCTATCTGTCTATTTACATTTATATGAAATTCAGTAGCAGCTTGATTTGGTGTATAGTTAATCACTAAATTAATTGATCAGGTGGTATTAATCTGATGATCAAATTGTCTGAAGTATGACACAGTGCTAGCTATTTCTGGAGCACAGGAACTGCTTATGTTAAATTATTCTTCCATGAATCATAGTTAATGTTGTTTAGAAAAACAAATCACCAAGAATCAAAAAGTAAATCTTAAATTTTAGCCTGGCTTCATGGATCAGAGGGATGGAGTTCTCAGAGTGAACAAGGTGACCAAGATTTGACTAGTGACCATGGCTCTGGAAGGACCTGGCTGTGCAGGGGAGGAGTGAATGAGCATGTCCAGCTCTCATTTCTTCCTCTGGCTGGAGGGGAGGTTTCAGTTACTCAGCACATAGGGAAGTGCAATTTCTCCATTTGAGATCAGGGCAGACTACTTCTGATACTTTGGGGAAGGAGGCTGGGTTGCTTGCTGGCAGCATCTTTAGCTGAAGTGAGGGACATTCATTACACATCCCCTGTCCACTTCTTAACTGCGTTCAAGTAGAGAGGAAAGACTATTGAGAAAAAAAATCCTCCAATCACCACTGATGGCTGCCAAATGATGTCCACACTCACCCTACTCTTGTCCTCACTGAGGTGAGAATGAATCAGACATTGGCAAACAGAGCCATTAAAAAAGTCTGTCATTTCCAGTAGAACTTAAGAGGTATGTTTTTCTGATAAGAGACCATCAAGGCTTGACTGTTTAATATTATTAAGATTTTGATTGCTATTTAATATTATTTATTGTAATACATGTTTCAAGGGTTCATGTGTATTATTTTAATATATTTGCATGAAAATTTATTATGAGGAATATGATTAATTGATTTATGAGGAGTAACATTCTCAACTAACACAAGGATAAGTATTTTGTATCATGGTATCCACACTGTTTGCTAATGCTGTTTTTATTCCTGTTACATAATATTTGGAATTCTGCTCTTCTGTTAAGAACTTTATGCATCTGTGGTGACAGTGAGTAATGCTTGTCATATGAGCTTCATGGCAATGGCTGTTTTGCAGTTTGGTAGTTATTTAGTTCCAGAATAAAGGAATTCATTTGAAGACTTTTTCCTCTTAGCTGAGTTACTACAATCTTGGGTATAAGGTCTTTGTTGCAGAGTTTAATTGCCTGTTTAACGGACTTTAAATGTATCAAATAGCACCTGATGATGTAAAATAATGGTTTCATTCAGCCTGTTTGAATAAGTGAACATGATTTGAGATAAGGCCAAAGTCTTTCACCCTAGCTAAGTACAGAAATTGTTTCCAAATCATTGGAAAAGGGTTGTTTTCTATAACCTGATGGACTCCTTAACCTCAGGAAATAGCAGACTTTAACTTGCTAGATATATATCTAATTTAAGTTCTAAAAACAAAATAATGAGTGAAAAGAAAATCATCTAGATGAAGACTGAGCCTGTGTCATAACAATTTTGCTGACTTGTCTATCTTCTTAAGGGCTTGGTTACTACATTAGCATTTTCCCCTGACAATGTACAAACGTAACCTCCTTCATTATCAATGTCCTGTGTAAGAAGTCTAGGATATTATTCATCATTGTCTTCGCCTACTTTGTTCCCAGTACTGGGGCACAGAAGATGCATGACTTATGTCTATATGGTGACTCCGTAAGAAATTTTAACTGCTGCTAGTGATCCAGCATTATGTGAATAAACATCTAGAATCTGTGGGGAAAGATCAGTGTGCATACTACTCAGTGATGGATGAGAAGGATCATTGTAAGTGTTGTAGGTGAGACAGTGTGTTTTTTTTTTTGAAGGAAAAAGAAGACAGGTTTTGGCTGCTTTTGTACTTTGAAGACAATTATCTTTTCAATTTGTGACGTAACTTACTTGCAAGGACATTTATTCCTAAATCAGCATTCCTGTAATTTGCATTAATAACACTATTAATATGTATGTATATATATATATATATATATATATATATATATATATATATATATATATATATATATATATATATATATATATATATGGGTGTATAAGGAGTGATCACATGATCACATTGTCAGCATGTGGTTGGTCACATTTGGTCTACATAGATTGGTGGTTAATGTGTATAAGCTCCCTTTTCCCCAGGGATAGTGCAATCTCAGAATTAGTGTATATATAATTTGCAAGAGGTATGGGGAGTGCAGCCTCACACATGGGGATTTAGGGTGGCTGCAGATACACTTGTTGCTATTTTATCCTGCTCCAGGGTGCACCCTGGTGCATGCGTAGAACGTGTCCACGTTCCATGGTTTAACATAAAAAACTCCAGTTTTATGGATGCTGACTAAGTGGTAATTTCATCACTTCTTATGCATATACATGCATACACACACACACACACACACACACACATATATATATATATATATATATATATATATATATATATATATATATAAATATATGTATTAAAAAAGTAGAGATAGACAGATGTAGAAGTAGAGTGCTGGCTAATAGACATTAAAATTTGCTAGGATACAGTTATGAGGATGTATATTAATAAATAACTAAAAGTCTTGATCTAAATACCAGGGATCAGTTTTTCCTACTCCTGTTTTTCTTGCATATTTCAGATTGTTTTGTACCTCCAATCTGTCTGCTTATTTGTCCTTTTTTTCTTCATTGCAAAATATTTAACTAACAGAGTCTAAATTTTGCTACGATTTAAATATATTTGTATAGAAAATATTCAATATCCATAATTTTTTACAGTGTTTTCAATGAAACTTATTTAGTTTTACACATTTGAATCTAACAATTGTTATTTTGCAAGTAACTACATAACACTATAAAACAACTACGCACATAAATATCATATTCATCAAAGTGTTGCTGGTGAAAACTTCCCAAGTTTCTTAATTGCCAGATATTTCTAAATTAACTCAGGGAAGATCATGAAAAAAGGAATCTCGGGTGATAAAATGATAAAGTTAATTGTACTCACCCTGTACCTTCCCATCACCACCTGCTACAGTTTGTTCTATATGAATGTACTGGAAACTTTATTGCATATATTATTGATATACTTATAACTGTATTTGTATTGCCACATTTTCAAGGTTATTACTTTTGTTGAAATGATGTTATTGTCTGTTAAAATCAAATGACATTTTACTTGATTCTACCAGTTATGTTAGCTTCCTGTGATCCAAATATTGATTGCTGGTGCCATCTAGTGGCAAAGCAAAGCTCATACACCTTATTTACCTTGTCTATTTTCTTTATGTGTGAAGATTTCCACATGACACAGCAAGAGGGATCTGGTAGATGGAATTGCCAAATTCATGGTATATCCAGACTGAAAATATCTGCCTTCCTCATCCTGAACAAGCTGCTATACTTACCAAAAAAAATGTTATGTCACACAGAGATCTGGTATAAGTAGGCAGGGGGGAGATGCTAGTCTGCTTTAAAGTCTGAAATAAGATGAACAGAAACTGATGGCAATAAGAATTATATCAATGAGGTTACCTACGGTGCTGGTTCAGCAGTATACACTTTTCAGTTAAGACGTGCAAAACTTTTTAAAGTGCAAGTGCCCTTTAAATATGTTTTATTTATTAACAGGACGTTAATTTATTATGTATGGGGGTTTTATTTTGCAGCAAATTAGTAGCCATCAATGGATTCAGTCCTGGGACAAATGCAATATAGCATCCCCCTGGAACTGACCCCAGAATACCTGAAATGCCCTTACAAGATAAAATTTATATAAAAAATGTATTACTTCTTATACTGAACTCAGATATATGGTACTTTTTAGTAACATATATCTGAGTTCAATATTTTTTAACTGGTAACTATATTCAGCTCTTAAACACTGAGGTTATTCATGGAATGAACTAATTGCAGCAAAATCTGTCTCATAGGATCATGGACATTACAAGGCTGAAGGTGATTTCAACCTTTTCAGTACCCACCCTTAGGCCTTGCATCTCACTTCAGGGAGGTTCTGGCCAGTCATACTATGGGTGAATTTATGAACACCCATGCACTTGTCCAGCTCCATTTTAAAGGCAGACAGTGTTTCACATTGCTTAACCTGGACAGTAAGTTTGAGCCAGAAAAGGGATAGGTGCTGTATGACAAATCTAACTTTCCTCTTAGTCTGATTTATTTGTTGTAGTATATTTGGATCTTTGGCCCTAGTATTAGCTGGATTGATTTATTGAGGTACAATAGTTCTTGGACTACTGGATCCCTTATAGCCCTATAAGCAAGACACAGGTGTCTCCTTAGTTGTTTTTGTGAATCTGAGTACAGGGATAAGGCCTCTAGTCTTTTTTCTTTTTGTAGTTCAAATCTTTTAATTTCTTGATCCTTTTAGTTACAGTCTTCTGGTGTATTTCCAAATGCTTGATATGCTTAGTAAGGTACATCCCAAAGGGGTCATTGTAATTAATGACTAGTCTAATCAAAACACAGTACAAGGAGGTGAGGACTTCTTTTGATCTGGACAAAATACCTTTTGCTATGAGCTGTGCAAGTTAAAAGGAATTCCTACCCAGCGTTGCAATGTGATGGTCAACTGTAAGAGAGGTCCAACCTATGTGTCCAGCTCTGTCTCTTCCTTTTCTTTTTGAAGTGGTATGCTATCTATACTATAAGCAGATAGTGGGGTGTTTAATACATGCAACAATGTTGCACTATTTGGCACTGAGCTTTTGCTCATTTTTAGTTCACTAAATATTGACAAGTGTAAGCTTATGCTGGAGTGTATATATAAATATATATATATATATATATATATATATATATATATATATATATATGTGTGTGTGTGTATATATGTCCCCTACTCTTACTATGTGAGTCCTTTCTCTAAGCCAGTTTGGCTGTCCACATAACCACGTATGGATCAGTTTGGAGCTCTTTTAACTTGCTTATTATATCTGCATGAGGTATGGTATCTAATGCACTGGCAAGGTCTAATATGAATAATTCTGGAGTAAATAACCTCTTAATAAACGATGGAAATTTTATACAGGTGGTGTGGATTCCATCAACTATATCATATAGCAAAGTGACAAGTGACAAAGTGAAATTGCTATGAAAGCTTTAGGCAAGAGTCTTAGTATTCGTGGTTTGTAAATGACAGAGAGTAACAAAGAGGTATATGTTTAACGTATCAGTCAAAGAGGCGATTATTATCCGTGATGTTAAAAGAAAATTTCTCCAAGGTACTTTCAACTGAGGTGAGCTGCTTTTTACTTATCTGCTGTCTAGCTCTTATAACTTATTTGTTTAAGTACTGTGACTGGTATATGGAATACCTTATAATTGTGTCATAGGTATAAACCAATAGATAGGTAAACATGAGGCTGATGGCTCTAAAGGGCCGTTTTAAACCTAGCCAATAACCTTGTACCTTGCATCTTTGAGGTAAGGACTTTAACCATTACACCAATCCCATTTCCTGACTTCAATATACTGTTGTAAGATCTGGATGGATTATGTCAAGACTCCGTTATTAAAATCAGTACTTAAATAATTACACATGACCATTATACTCCCAGTTCCCAAAGTATATGTGTATATCTAAGTGCAGTACAGAATAAGATAAATGGAGACTTAAGAGAACTGTGCATATACAGTCATTATTTTAATGTGATGCTGCATAAGTTACCTGTATACTACCACTGTGGTTTATTTATTACTCTCTGTCTCTGCTGATGGGTGCTTAGCTTTGTATTATTGTATATTCTGGGGCTGTTAAGTCTTGGAATGTTCAACATCAGGACTAGAATATAATGTTTTACTGAAAGAAGTCTGCAGCTGTAAAATGTATTTTTATTTATTTGTTTGTTGATCCGATGCTTCAACTATGCAAAATCCATATATAATGTAGACCAGTGAAAATGTTCATAAGATATAATCAAATACAATAAGCAGGTCATAATGAACCAATAGGATATTGCTAGTTTATATTATATTCAAGAGTAAAAAAACACACTATGTAATATTTTAAAAGCCAGTATCATACATAAGGCAAGCAATTATCATTCTGTCCCAGCTGGCTACTTTGGTGGACAGAGGATCTAAATCAAACCTCTCAAAATACTATACAAAGCAGTAATCAGTGGGATGTAGTGTAACACACATGACATTGCACTTGATGTTTGCACAGTATTATGTTCAATAACAATATATATATATATATATATATATATATATATATATATATATATATATATATGGGTCTACTTCATTTGATCGAAAGACCATTTGATCGAAACCCATTTGATTGAAAGTTCATATGATTGAAAACCAGTATTCAAGGCAAATAACAGGGATTTGTCTCCCTCCCCAATGTCGTGTGACCCTGGAGTTGGTATATATAGTTGGGGGGGTATTTAAAATCTGTACTTTTTGTTTTATTGTCTTCTTTTAAAGGAAACTGGGTGGTGGGCTTTGCCCCCCACACCCCCATTCTGTAATTAGACGATAAAATATAAAAGCAAAATGTGACTGCAACATGTTAGCTATAAATAATGAAGCAGTTACACAGCCACTGGATATAGTAAATGAGTTTGCAAAAAAAATGTGCAAACTTTACAGCACCTAAGGAAATAAATCAAAGTATTATTGCTTCCAGTGGCGCCATTTTAAAAATACCAGGACTAAATCATGTCCGCTTGCCTCTGAGTTGGTCCTGCGGCCAGGCTGCTTGTCTTGCTTCCCGTTACCCTGCTCTACTTGTGCGTCCAGTACTAGTCTGTAAGAACCTAAAGGAACTCCTGCAATTATTTGCGATACACCTTACAGCATATCTGCCCTACAAACCCTATATCAAGGATACAGGAAAATTACCCTGCTCTACTTGCGCTTCCAGCACTAGTCTGTAAGAACCTGAAGGAACCCCTGCAATTATCTGCGATACACCTCACAGCCTATCTGCCCTACAAACCCTATATCAAGGATACAGGAAAAGTATGTGTATTGAATAATTCCTGCCTGAATGTCATTCTACTAATGTACCACTGCTACAGGTGGTAAAGTACGTCTTGAGCTAAGGCAGCCAGCAGCCCCCCCCCATTCTATACATTAATCACTCTCTCTCCCATCCTCTTTAGAATCCCTCTTTTTGACTAAGCACCCACCTTTCCCTTGTTTACTCCATCTGACTCCTTCTTAAATCAGCCTGCATTTTTACGCCTGTCCATTAGGTGGCACCATTTACCCAGCCTCATCCCCTTCTCATCCTCTCTGTTACATAGCTATTTACCCTATTTCTCCTATTGTACCTGCAATGCTATCCTGTTCCCTCACCTTACTCTTTACTACTACTGTCTACTACTACCTTTCCTAGGCTCACTTCTGACTGGCCTTTTCCACATCTGACTTCTCAAACTTACCTTCACATATCAGTCCTGCTGATTGTTTCCTCTACAACTGTTCCAGTCTCTGTCTCCTGCTCTAGTCCTTAGTCCATCTCATATCACTACTGCCTGTCACTCTCATTGTCCTCTGTTTTTCCATTGGTCTTAGCCCATACCTGTCTTACCCTTCTTACTTGCTATACCATTACCATGCACTGCATGATGTCCAGTTGTCTTCTTTGACATTGCCTGTTCCTTTGCCCCTCCCACCTGCACCTGCACTTCCCCTTACTCCCCTCCCCTTGCTATCTTTAGTCCTCTAAACTCCTATAAATACCCTGGGCTTAGTGGGGCGCCGTCTTTAGGATTCGGGATTTGCCCTGGCTGCTGTCTGCTCCCTCTCCCGGCGTCTAACCTCTGTGGTATGTAGTTATCGTAATTTGTATGAGGCTCTTAATACCAAAGGTTTTTTATTAAATATCTATTGGTAGGTTTGGATATTTCAATTTGTCCAGGCCACTGTTGATGTCTTAACCTGTGCTGAGACTGTATTATACAATTGTTGAGGCGACTTGTTTCTTGCCATTTTGTAAAGCATTTTATAGACTGCTTGAGTTCTAAAGGCTTATATATAGTGTAAAGTATTTTTTTGGAGTGCATGTATCTTGCTACTCAAGCAAGACAGCTGTTAGATTTTATCAGCGTTTGCTAAATGTACAACTGTTATGTTGCTTTCCCGCTCTTTGTAAAGCCATTCCTAGACTGAATATGCTCTAATGGTTGATTTTAGCATGTTTAAGCTGATAGCAGCATTTTTTGTATACTAACAACCCTGCTATATACATTTTAGCATAGCTTTTTAACCGCTTGTTGTTGTAAAGCCATTCCTAGACTGAATAATGCTCTAACTGTTGACTGTAGAGTGTTTAAGCTGATAACGGTACTTTTGTATGCTAACAACCCTGCTATATACATTTTAGCGTAGCTGTATAACATCGCTTGTTCCCAAGCCTGGACACGGCTCGGTCCAGTACACCAACCTCGTGGTGTTTCACTAAGGTTAATTAGAGCTTGTTAAATAACCAACTATACTCGCTGGCTTAGTGGCTTCATGCTAGCAGGTAGCATATTTTCTGTGTGTCTTACACTATCAGTGGTTTTCCAGATACTAGCACCCTAATTATATTAATTTTAATGGAGCTTTATGGTACTGACTGATCCCAAGCCTGGACACGGCCCATGATATTACACCACCCTCGTGGTGTTTCTTTATGACTAATTTAGAGCTAGCTTACTTGTCTAGCTGTACTTGCTTGTAAAGTGGACAATCATAGCTGTTAAAGACTGCCTCTGGCTTTGTAACAAGCCAACAATGGCAAGTTTAATTAATCCTCCCTCTCAGGCAGATCCTACTCTGAGCGTGACCAAATACCTTGTTTATCTGAAAGTGGTAAATGGCTCTTGAGCGGCGCCTCCTAAGTGCTTACTCTGAAACCTAGTTTCTTCAACACTCATTCTGCTTATGCTGTTAATGTGTTATTATACAGTCGTTTTAAGCCTGTCCTGTCCCAGCACAGTCCTTCATAGTGTTTGTTTTATGATGGTTGACTATTGTAGCTGTTAAATAGGTAGGAACATCATATACTATTATCCTCTTATTCCTGCTACTACCTAGGGGCATATAACTCATGCAGAAAGTGTTTTACTACCAAGCGGCATATAAATAATGCTTAACTATGTTTTTACATCTGCTGCTACCAAGGGTTACGTAATGTGTAACTGCTATTTTTACATATCTGCCTCTGTGAATGACTAGTATTATCTGAAATACAAGGATTATTGTACAGTTTATTTGCTATCTACATATAGGTATAGGTGAATGTTTAGTATAATATGTCCATTCTTAACTTGCTATGTGCTAACTCTTGTTTCTCATAACTACCTTGTCTCTCTTGCCTCCTTAAGTTACCCTACTCTACTTGTGCTTCCAGCACTAATGTGTAAGAACCTAAAGGAACCCCTGCAATTATCTGCGATACACCTCACAGCCTATCTGCCCTACAAACCCTATATCAAGGATACAGGAAAAGTATGTGTATTGAATAATTCCTGCCTGAATGTCATTCTACTAGTGTACCACTGCTACAGGTGGTAAAGTACTTCTTGAGCTAAGGCAGCCAGCAGCATCCACTCCCTCTCTTCTATACATTAATCACTCTCTCTCTTCCATCCTCTTTAGAATCCCTCTTTTTGACTAAGCACCCACCTTTCCCTTGTTTACTCCGACTCCCTCTTAAATTAGCCTGCAATTTTAGGCCTGCCCACTAGGTGGCACCCTTTACCCAGCCTCATCCCCTTCTCATCCTCTCTATTACATAGCTACTTACCCTATTTCTCCTATTGTACCTGCATTGCTATCCTGTTCTCTCACTACTTGTCTACTACTACCTTTCCTAGGCTCACTTCTCACTGGCCTTTACCACATCTGACTTTTCAAACTTACCTTCACATATCAGTCCTGCTGATTGTTTCCTCTACAACTGCTCCAGTCTCTGTGACTGCCCGCTCCATTCACTCTGCTCCCCTCCCTACCCCAAATTCCCACACCCCCCCAGGGATCCTACTCTTATACTTTCTAACCACACCTCTTCCTCTTCCCATTACCCTCTACACATTTCCCATTGGCCAACTTCTGTTTCATCTCCCATCTCTTACCACTCCCCTCCATACTCACCACACCCTCCTATCTTTACACACTCTCACCTTAAATACTTCCATTTCTACATATATACATCCAATAGCTAATCCTTCCCAATGGCTAATCCAACCATCCCTTTTCAAGTTCTACTCTGCTTCACTCTTTTACCACTACCACTTCTAACCTTTGCCTATTTACTCTTCTCATATGAACACCCAATATATCCACACATTGACTACCCCAATCAACAAACCAACTCTCAACACTTACCAGACTTGCATAACCATGCAACCATAACATGCTCATCCAGCTACCTACTTGCAAAGTATCATAGAATACTACACATCAAATATAATACATTACATCTCAGGAGAGTGTTATTTCTGTACAACAAGTTCCCTAGCCCAAGCTATCTAGGACATCTCCTCAAATTAAAGGACTGTGATATTCATCCTAACCCTGGCTCAACAGCAACCCCTATCTCTCTCCATAACCATAATCAATCAACCAATTATCCCCTTGCTAAACCATCTAACTCCCTCCTACTAGCTCATCTTAATATACATAGTATTAACAACAAAGTAACTCAACTCCAAACTCTCTTAGAAGTTCAGTCCATTTACATTATCTGCCTAACAGAAACATGGCTAAAGCCTGTCATCAAAGATAATGAAATCATCCCACCTGGATATAATATCCTAAGAACTGACAGAGTAGTTAAGAAAGGCAGTGGGGTTGCTATTTTGTTTAAATCTGGCTTACAATTAACCACATACAACTGTAATCTACCTCTAGATTCCAATGCTGAGATTCTCATCTCTACACCTGAACTTAACAATGCTAAATCAATCTATATTATCTGTATGTATCTGCCCCCTGGAAATAACATAGCCACCATGGAAAATATCCTTTGCTGGCTATCCCAACACCTGCCTCAAGAAACCATAATCCTAGGCGATATAAATTTATATTGGAATTCCTATTGTAGCAGCCTTCCTACCACCCACATTAACCTATATGTTTTTTTTCAAACCATTACCTCCCCCACCAGAATAAATAAAGCTAACAAGAAAGCAAGCATATTAGACTGGATTCTTACAAACAATCATACTCACTACTATAATTCTGCAACCCTCCCTGATGATATAAATGACCACTCACTTACCTACATCATCAGGCATAAAGCCAACACACCCATTCCAATCTCTATCAGATGTATTAGATCCAAAAATAATTTTAACCCTGATCTATTCCAAATGGAACTAAGAGCATGCAATTGGGATCCCTTAAAACACCTCCCTTTAGATGAAGCTGTTAATTTCTTTAATGCTACCTTCCTTGCCATTCTTAATCACCACACTCCAACCAGATCTATTAGAATTAAGGCCAAGTCTGCCCCATGGCTTTCCTATGAAACCAAACACAAAATTCATCTCAGAAATAAATATTGGGCCAAATGGAGAATGACTAAAAACCCTGTAGACCAACAAACCTTTAGACAGCTAAGAAATGACACTAAGAAGGCCATACTTTCTGATAAACGAAACTACTACTTACAATTTCATCAACCTAATCACAGCAACCCACAGAAATTCTGGGCTAGCATAAAGCAGTTATTCCACCCAGGTCAATTCACTACACCAAACCCTCAAAATACAGACCAGAAAAATCCCATCCATACAGCTAATACCTTCAATACCTTCTTTACAGATGCTATCCAAACACTAGCTAGTCAGTTATCACCTAATGCCTTCACACTACCTTCCTATACCTCAACCCCACCCCCTCCTTTTCATTTCAAACCTGTCCCAACCACATTTATTCCAACCCTTTTGAATAAACTGAAACCATGCTCTCCCTCTGCAGACCTACTGCCTTCTGAATATCTACAGTTATCAGCCAAGGCTATTGCCTACCCTATTTCCATACTGATCAATAGAACTATTAGCGAAGGTCACATCCCTGCCTTATGGAAAGTCTCCCATATTATCCCCCTGCATAAAGGTGGACACTCCACTGAGCTATCAAACTATTGCCCCATTGCCCTATTTTCTCCTTTAGCTAAGATTATGGAGAAATGTATCCATAGGCAATTACTCAACCACTTAATTGAAAACAATTTACTTTCCAACTGTCAACATGGATTCAGACCCTCACACAGCACTACCACTGCCCTCCTTTCCTTTACTGATTACATTAACAGGCACCGCAACCTGAATAATCTTTCTTCTGCTCTATTTATTGACATGTCTAAAGAATTTGACATGGTAAACCACCAGATTCTCATAAACATACTAAAATCTCTGTCATTAGACCCACTTTCCATAAAATGGTTCCAATCCTACCCTGACAAATGACAGCAAGCAGTATTATGGCATAACCCTCTATCCACCCATCTACCCGTTACCTTAGGTGTCCCTCAGGGGTCCATACTAGGACCTCTCCTCTTCTCCATATTTATTAATGACCTTCATCTAGCTATCCCCCAAGCCACTTGCATACAATATGCTGATGACTCCATACTATTATGCTCAGCTACATCCTCCCATGACCTTCACTCTCTCACCCAGAAGGTATTCAACATAGTTGAACAATGGTTCACTCAGCTTTGCCTTCTTTTGAACCCAAAGAAAACCAAACTCCTCCTCTTCACTCCTACTCAAAAGTCCTCTCCACTTCATTTCTCTGTGACATCCACCAGTGGTACTATAATATCTCCAGACTTTACCACCAAACTACTAGGTGTCTCCATCGACAATAATCTGAACTTCGACATCCACATCAACAATGGTATAAAGACTGTCAACAAAAAAATTGACACTCTCTATAGGATTAAACCCTTCCTTTCTCCTATTGCCAAAACTACTATAGCACGCATTTGATCTCTACACTCCTCTATGCCTCACCCATTTTTACTAATCTATCCAAGAATAACCTCAGCAAATTGGAAATGTCCTATAATAACACTGCAAGATTTGCAACAGACAACCCATTTAGAACCCACCATTGTATACATTTAAATCAGCTAGGATGGTTAGAACTACAACACCTGATTAAATTTCACCAACTAACCATTGCCCACAACATTCTTTATAAGCCTTCTAATACTCCAATTTTATCTAGCCTCATCACCCCCTATAAAAATCTGAAGTCCTTACACTCATCACACAAACCTCTTGTACACACCTCTAAACCTAATAACAGGGCTGGGGATTCTCTCTTCTCTTATACTGTAGGTAAATCCTGGAATCTTCTCCCTAATGACCTCTCCTCACTCACCTCTTTATCACTCTTCAAAAGCAGACTTAAACTTTACCTCAAATCATACTGGCTACGCCCCTGCACCAAACCAGACTAGTCATCTGTCTCTTCAAACTTGACTTTGCCTATCCAGTGCTTATTATCCACTGTTATATCTTCCTTCTTATTATATTTTTCTCATCTCTCCCTTTTTTTACATTCTTTCTATCCTCTGCATATACCTATTGTAAGTAAATCCTTAGTAACATCACTACACAACTAACTTCCTTTTTTCTACTATTGACTTTACCTGTATGATGTTTCTGTACCTGCAATTTGCACTATTTATGACTCTTGCCCTCATTGTACATCCTGTGCTAACCTCTATGCAGTACTGCATGTGTTACCATTGTTGATGATTTTTATTATGATATTTGCTATTTTTATTATAATATTTGCTTTTTGTTGTTTGTACTTGTATTTGTATTTGATCATGTCTTGGGCCTCTACTGACAATGGACATATAGCCAGTTAGACTAGCACGGTCAACAAATGTAAAATAAAATAAATAAATAAATAAATATTCAATCCCGGTAAAGAAAATGACGCGCAGGCACATCCCTGCCCTATGCTGACAGGCTGCACAGTTCTCAGGTTGCACAACACACTTGCCTACACTCTTTGGTATCTATGAATAAAATGCCCTGGCCAGATTTTCTCCTAGTAGTTTGAATAGCACTAGATCACTGTGACTAACCTGGTCAACAAAGGACAAATAAAAGACATTTATTATTCAAAAATGATAAAGAAAGCGAACCTTTGCTAGATATGGGACAGTATTAGTTTGTTAAGGAGAGATTTTGCCTTATGAATCCAGTGGGATTGTTTCTCAAATGTAACAGCAGCATTTGATGAAGGGCTAAGTGTACATATTGTTTATCTTGACCTTGTTAAGGTTAAATGATCCTGTTCTGTTTAAGGAAACACTCAATGATAAACTAAGGGCATGAAATGTCAGTCCATATTTAATGTAATGAGCAAAACTCAGGTTAAGCAACCAGATGCCAAAAGTTAGGATAAGGAGTTGCTTGTCCATCACATAAGAGTGGCTAGTAGTGGTCCACAGGGTCTATACTGAGACCACTTTTTTATACTATTCTTCTCAGACATTAAAGAATATGCTGATTATTACAAACTGGGTAACATAATTAATCCAGCAGAAGATAGTGATGTTGTACAAGATGGTTTACAACAAATACATGCATTGTACACTAGTAATAACCTCAACTTTAATGCAAGTATATGCAACAACCTCAACTTTAATGCCAGTATATGCAGCATCATGAGACAGGCAAAAAGGGCATAAATTAGTATTACAAAATAAACATCTTAAAAATTAACAGCATCATTAAAGATAACCAAAACACCACCAAACTGTTATATTAAAACAATATTGAAGGCGTTGGCTGAGATGTTAGAGAGATTATTAAAGCACTTGTTTAGCATTATTAAAGATGTTGGAACAATGGTAGATTGCAAGTTAATCTTTACCTAGTCTGTATCTATCAAAGTCAGGAAGCATATTCTGTGACTCAACTAATTTTAATAGGCATGTCTAGTAACTTTGGAAATATCACTTTATACCTCACTGATCCAATGCATTAATTAATGCAGATCCTTGTTTTTTGTACTTTCATGCATGTCACCTAAATGAACCTGTAAAGGTACAGAAATTCCTTATTAGCAAAATCATAGGCTTGGATAATCTTATATAGTCAGTAAGGCTTTATGGACTGTTGTTACAGATTGTTTCTTACCCGATACTTGGATGTGACCATTGCATGGACTATAAGGCAATGCCTGTTCCAGTTCTGTATGAAAGTCTGTGCCAGAAACACAGAACTGGTGAAGCTAATACCAGACTGGGAAATATCATATGAAAAGTAATATTAATAATAAAAAAATGAGTGCTACAGTATATAATTCCAAGATTATAAAATTACTTTTTTATTTATAATTAGAAATCAGTCATCAGTATATATGTATATGTATGTGTATATATATATATATATATATATATATATATATATATATATATATATATATGTATGGGTCTACTGCTCTATATCGAAAGAACACTTCTTTGAAATAGAGCAGGAGACCCACACTTCAGCGAAAGTTCACTTCAACAAAAGTGCACTTTTACTGAAGTCTAGTTCCCCAGGCGATCCAAAAAAAACACTAAAACATATTGGGGCAAGCCCCCCACACCCCATTCCACGCTGTAGTGTGACTGCCGAAGTCAATAGTTTCACTATTTCGAACAAGTGGACTCGGTGAAGTGGGTTTGAAGAAATGAAACTTCGAATATCTGCACGGATCCCATAAATATATATATATATATATATATATATATATATATTTATACATATATATATTTATACATATATATATATATATATATATATATATATATATATATATATATATATATATATATATATATATATATATGAATGACTAAAACACTTCTTAATATAAAAGAATGACGAAGGAGCCAGTAGCTAAGCTTTCGTCCTTTTAATAGTATCAAGAACTTTATTATACAACAGTAAGATGAAAACCACAGTACTGGCTCCTTCGTCATTCTTTTATATTAAGAAGTGTTTTAGTCATTTGTATTCCTGATCTTCTTAGCTCTGAGGACAGTTTTTAGTGCTAATATATATATATATATATATATATATATATATATATATATATATATATATATATATATATATATATCAGTTTATGTATAGGAAACAGACAATGTCAACACAGGGTTAGGGCAGTCAAGCTTCTTGAAGAACAGTAGGTTGTAAGCACTGGAAAAAGAATGGAATGATAATTCCAAGTCAAGTACCTATGAGACTGGAAAATAGTGAAATCAGTAAGTGCGCTTGATAGAGACCATGGACTGATAACATTGTAGGTGAAAGGTGGACTCAATTTATTAAGAAAGGAAAGAATTCAAAAAATGTAAATGGCGGGAATTGTGTGTTGCCACAGGAAGTGATGTAATCAATACTGCTATAAATTTAAAATTTTCCCTTGGGGTAGACCATTAATCAGTTAGGCCATCCTCTCCTAGTAATATGGAAGAAAACCATTAAAGATACATTAGTCTGACTATCAATTTCTGCTGTGGTGATTCTGTATAGGATTAAGCAGCTGCTGTTTCCAAAGATCTCAGAAGCCTGATATTTTGTGAAGGAAACGCAGAAAAATGTATTCAAAGCAACATTTTTTCTTGAAATAAAAAATGTTAATTATAGTACAAATATCCAGGAAGTAAGCATCTAAAATGATACTGTCCAGGGATGACAAGTGTTTTAGGGTGTGCATACTATATAACCTTCAGGGACAACTACAGTTATTGTGGCAATTGTTTTACAATGGCAATTAAAACATTTCCAGCTTCCCTCCCTGTAGGGTCTGGCTTTTCTAATTTAAAACAAGAAGTTATTCCAGTGAGTCCTTATCCAGCCAGACTGTGGTGCAATATTCTAATTACCATAATTCAGTTGTCTGAGATTGCCGACAGAAGTATTGGCAGTCTAATTTTTCAAAGCAGCTTTTACAATGTGTGTAGACATTAAAAAGACAATAGCATAAACAGGTAGGTTATGATGTTGTAAAACGGCTAATGACCAAATGAGCTGTAGGCAGGTAATATTGTTTACTTGCTTGAAATAATGGTGGGATGGCTATATGGACAATATCTGGGACAAATTATTAACAGTGAAGTGGACACTTTGGTCATTATAGGAGCACGGTAAGAAAATGGTAAGAATTTAATTTATAAGTTTCTTACTTATGCTGGAATAGAAGATGAAAGATGTATATTTATTGATATTGATTGTAAATAGTTGAACTTTAAGGCCATCAGTGTCCCTATGTCTGTGAAAAGATGAGAATATGAGTTAATGTACAATCTACTGCGTTAGTTGTACCACTTGTCTTGTCATATCTAAATGGGACATGGTCAGGATTTCTGGCAAAGGGAAACACATTGCTTTCAATGTCAATGGGTAACAACACACCACTTACAAAGTCAGAAACAGTATACAGCATTTAACGATTTACTGTAATTAGTTAGCATGAAAGACATCTAGTCATCCTTATTCATACAACTAACTGAGGGATATGTTAATGCTGTCCTGCACTGCTGCTTCCTTAAAAGACAAATGCTTCATAAAAAGGATTTAAAAGGCAATGCTACATAAAAATTATTTAAAAGGCAATGCTTCATAAAAAGGATTTAAAAGACAATGCTACATAAAAATTATTTAAAAGGCAATGCTTCATAAAAAGGATTTAAAAGACAATGCTGCATAAAAATAATTTAAAAGGCAATGTTGCATACTACTCACTGTCATTATACACCAAGCAAAACTGAAATCTTATATTGACGGGGACAATTACTTTAGAATTAGAGGGTTGTTTAACAAGCCTTTAAAAATTTTAGAAGCAGTTGGCTGTGTTACTCATGGCTTGTTGAAGAAAAGTTACTATTTGATAATATGTTTTTATAGCTTTTTCCTCATGTTCTTGATTGCTACCTCTTTAACTTCCTAAGGATGTTACCTTAATATCAGAAGAGGTTTATCAGAAAAATAAAAGAAAATAATTCTACTTGAAGCAATAATTCATTATTTGTTCACTGCCCAGCACACTGTTTTGATCACCATTCTATACTTTTCTTCTGAGTCTCTATGGCTTTTGACGCTGTGCCTCCCCAAAAACTACTCTACAAATTCTCCTCCCTAATACTACACCAAGTATCACTCACCTGGTTCAATATAAACCTTAGTTATAGACTTCATGCTGTAAAACAGGAAACTGACATCTCTTTCAGTGCACATAGGGGTTCCTCAAGGATTTATCCTTTTCTCTTTGCCATTCAATGTTTTCATAGATAACCTACAAATCACAAGTAAACATGCTACTATTATCCAGTACGCTGATGATCCCACACTTATCTGAACTGCAAAAAAACTACTTCACACCAAAGCAGGAATCCTCAAACTCCGTTGAAGTATGGCTCCATAACTTTCAATAACTATTATAGCCTAAAAAGACCAAACTTGCTCTGTTCACAGATAAGCAATCATCTAACGATAAACCTCTCTTGACCATTAAATCTGACCAAAGCAAAACTGAACTTTTGTCTCATACCAAGCTCCTAGGCGTCATCATAGATGATGCCATAAAAATTGACCAGCTCATAAAGCAGACTATCAGCAAAATTCACAAAAACTTGCACCCTATATCGAGCTAACCCCTACCTGACTGACTAGACTAGGCAAACTATTGCCTCCATTCTACTCTTACCTACTCTCCTATATGCTGATCCTATATTAGTCAATTGGCAATCTACCCAAATAATCCTGCTAGCAAGGTTCACAGCTGATATGCCTTATAGATCCCATTACTGCATGGAACTAAAACAGGTAATTTGGTTAGAATTGCCTCTCTATCTAATATTCACACAAATAAAAACTGTTCATTGTCTAAGCTTCCAATCTGAAAAATGCCAACCACTAAAAAATATAATCCAGCTTTACAACACATGACGCTGTATTCCTCTCATGTTTATAAAGTTTGGAATTCCATTTCCCTCTCGCACAAACTAACAACCTGAAATTCTTTAAGTTACTATTGAAACAGCACCTAAAGGCCTCATGGCTTTACTCATGTACCACAACTGGCTAATTCCCTCTACTATCCTTATCTGCTCTGTCCCATCCTGCTCTAAAAATATACTTGACCAGTAATTCTCTGTCTTATCCTATACTGTTATGTATTCTTGGACAGACTGTATATGTTTTGGGCCCCTCAGACCTCATGTGCACTGACATGGGTCCCATTGCCCCATGTCCATGCTGGGTCTACAAGCAAGTCATTCTTCTGGCTCCCCCAGCTGGTTGTGGATCTTAAGGGCATTCTGGGGGCTCAGCTCATCTATGTATCCATCCAGAGTTCCTTTTTCTTTTTGTATGCCCTACCCACATATCCTTATGTACAAACATGCATCATGTAAGTTGTGCCTGTGTAGTGTCTGCCAATATAAACGTGATGTAAGAAATCATGCCAGTAATAACGTAAATGTAACATAATGGAGTTATGAGACATCCATTTACATGTCAGAGAAGCATTTAAAATGGCCTGTGGGAGGACACATACACATCACATGCATAACCGAAACTATAAGTATATAATTCATATGGCAGGGATTTTCATAGTCCAAGTTATAACTACTGGGTTACCAAGTATATGTATACGTATATGTCAGAAGGAATACAATCACAAATGATCAATGGCAGCAACACCTTCCAGCAGATAAAATACTACTGGCAATAAACTGTGTGGAATAACAAACTAAATGAATGGAAAGATGAAACCACACAGAAACAGCTGGAATAGGTCTCCATATTAACTCAAATGTTAAACTAAAATAAAAACGTTACTCAAAATGAAATAAATCAATGGCAACCAGCAAATATAAAAAATAACTTTAATGAATTTGATGAAAATGGTAAACTCTTTCGCAATTAAAAATTGCCTCATCAGACCACGTAACAGAATTGTCAAAATGAGCTGAATAAATACTAAACATTTATCAATTTCATTAAGCCATCAAACAATGACTAGCGAAGACATAATTTGTTGCTAAGATACACTCACTCAAAAGTCACTGAGCTTTAACCATAAACTTAGAAATATTCATATCCTACATTGCAGGATTCACAATAAATATTGCTCATAACAAAACTCATAAATATTCATATCCTACATTGCAGGATTCACAATAAATATTGCTCATACAAAACTCAGAAATATTCATATCTATTGTTGCGGGATTCACAGTAAATATTGCTCACAACATGTTTTATTTCTGCCGTGATTCTTTGTGGTTTCATCTTTCCATTCATATAATTACATGACACATAAACATAATGCAAGGTATTAATTGGCAGATAAAGAGGATCTCACTACAATGAGTGACACACACACACTCTCACACACACACACACACACACACACACACACACACACACACACACACACACACACACACACACACACACACACATTATGTTGAGATGTCACTACCACAGTAACATGGAATGATAAAACATATGTGAAATACATAACACATGTGAAACTTGCCTGTAACTAAACTTATCTACATATGCAAGTCTATAGTTGAAATCTTATGCAAATGATTTCCACCATACATCATGGATAACAGATGGCATCACAACATACTCACATCCAAAATGGAATTGAATGTACAGGTCACATATGCACACTATGCCATGTCAAAAGGTAGCAAGGTATTGCCTTGGCCATGCTGTATGTGAATAATAGTCATACAAACAATCTATATATGTTTCAATGAACCAAGGAATATCACACTGATGTGTAGAATCAATTTTGAAAAGGAGATGCTCTACTTGTCCTAAATTCAGGCTGTTTGTGCTTGCAATTAGTCTGCGGACATCACTGCAATACCACAGTAATATAACTAATTATACAATGACCCCCCATTAATATTCCAAAACGTGCACAATGATTGGCCAGTGTGCCTGTTGTAAATCCCACAATAAACAGATAGAAATTAAGTTATGCAGATATATTGATATATATAGAATAAAAAATATTAAATAACTCTAAAGCCAGGGGTTATAATTACCTAGTCCAGTCCTAGTTTTTTTTTTCCGTTGGTATAAAGTGCTCAAAACATTTTTGTTTTAACAAATAAAAAAAAGAAAAAACGGAGCAACAGAGACTTTCTTTTTTCCGTTGCTTCCATTTCAAAGCATTGATGTACTGGGTGTGCATACGACGCAAGTCCCATACGCAAGCTCAGTACATCAAAAAAAGGAAGCAGTGTACCACAACCAGCAGAAGAACAGTAATGTGCCATTATACAAAGACATTATTTAAGAAAAGTAAATATTTTTTTCTTAAATAATGTCATTGTATAATAGCAATAACCAACACAGTGGTTGTGGTATATTGAAATTTACTCACAGTTGGCTTTATTTAATCACTCAGGCTTCACCCTCCTGATTAAACCACACCAACCATGGGTAAATCTTCAATATACCACACTACGTTGTTGGTCATTGCGTAAATAAGTAATAAAGACTACGACAACCCAACTAACAAATCACAGCGAACATTGCTGTGCAACACAGTAAACTGCAATTATTTATGTAAGACAAGGTTCAAACAAGCAGACTTGTGTACCTAAACAATGATAATAAAAGAGTCAAACTCAAGCAATACACAGCAGTACAAACCTGCCAATACTATTTATATTGTACTTACACTTACTGGATGCCATTACAACAACAGAAACAGTAAAAGCTGTGTTGCATAAAAGCAGCTTAAACAGTACAACAAACACATAACATATATAAGTTACACTCTTATTGAAAACACAAGTAGACCAGAGCTGACTATCATTTTGGTTGTGTTAAACATTTTCTAACCTCAAAAGAAGTCAGTAACATTGGAATTACTTTTGCACATGAAGATACAAACATATTTGACTAGAAAAAGGTATGCACAATATATTAACACTTAGAAAAGATACCTTGTTTATGCATTATGGGAATCTTGTCATGTGATTTGCATGCAAGGATGCCATATGATTAACATTCTCATTCAGGAGATGGATACATGCAAATGGTTTTACAGATTAGAAATAAGTCTGAAGATAACACATATCTTTTGCTCTTCCTTCACTCCCTCAGCCTGTACATACACTCAAAGTACAGTGCACAATTATAGGCACATTCCTCAGCATCTGCGTGAATAAAAAGAGATGAAGTATTAAGTTCCACCATTGATTCGGTGTTATGGGACGACATGGCATGTAATGTCATGTCAAGTCAGTTCAGAATGTAGTCTTAATAAAGTAATCACATTATCAAGCAGGGTTATACAAGCCAAGGTAACAGACCACATAGTAAAAACTTTATTTCAGGGTGTAACTGTATCACACACACTGGGAAAACCGACTAGAAGTTAGTTTCAAACCTACATTATTCACACCAAAGTCCAGAACTTACTTGCCTTGTTATCTGTATACTGCTAAAGTTAATGGATTTCAGACATCTGTGATATATGACTATGCAGTTGAAACATTACAAGCCATGTGTCCCTTTTGACATGTGTAATGATATACAAGTTGAATTTTGGATAAAATGTGAGACAGGCCAAATGTAACATCTGAAGAATGAAGTGATCTACACTTTACACAATTTACAATGATATTAAACAAGGTTAGTGCAATATGCAGATTAAGGTTAGCATATGTCCCCCAGTAATAAATGTAGTGATTATGCACTGTTACATAGTGTACCACACATAAAGGACAAATGCTGCATAAGATGGCAATTGTATACACAGACATAAAAATATGAATGCTATCGTAGATGTAGACTGTTTACAAATTAGGATGTCTTGACATATGTACAAAGAGATGATGTACATCAAATATTAATAGACACACGTATGTAAGTCTGTGCATATATCTATCATGACATATACATTTGTGCAGAAGTGAGTATGTACATTAAACTATTGATATCTCTTTGTATATCTCCACATAATTGCAGTTTATGCACTATTATATACATGCGTTTCCATTAAAAATGCATTAAAACATACATCAGTAAAAACTGGTTGCAAAATGTGGGGGGCTATGCCACCCACACCCCCCAATGTGGGGGGCTGTGCCCCCACCCCCCCTAACTTTATATTCTCACTCCAGGGTCGCACTGCAGTGGGGAACAGGGCATATATCTGCCAGTGTTGTCTTTCGGTCAGATGAGTTTTTGGTCATATGAGTTTTCGGTCAAATGAACTTTCAGTCATTTGGTCTCAGTCAAATGGGCTTCAGTCATATGTAGTGAACCCCTCTACCCATAGCTACATGCATATGCATGCAGGTATATAAATAGAGAGAAAGGGGTATGTGTGAATATGTAGACTTCTGGCATGTAATACTACTAAATGGCATATGCTGACACGTGTCAGATGCTGGCCTCAAGTCAACATCACACAATCCAGATTCTCCTATCCAACCTATGAAATATGGACATGGGCAAAAAATATCAATATCTGCACAATAAAGAGATAAGATAATCCAACACAGAAAATTAACTCACATAAGTTGCAAGTTAAGAAACAAACCTATCTCTCTAGCAAACACATAACTACGCATTACAAGACTTAAATACCTGATGTGGGTTTCTAACCCACAAATGCAAGATAAGTTGAACTGCAGTCATTTACATTACCTATTTTGGTAATCCTTTAGCTATACCACAGTTAAGGGAATACATATCCAGATTTGATGTGAATCATGTATGATTACAACACACACTCAAATAGAATACACTGCCCACTGCAGTTCTTGCATTGGAATCACAGGGGTATCCATTGTAAATACTTAAATGGTATGGAACTATCTAGAAATATTGCAGATAATGAAGAAAAGCACAGTCATCCGCTGCATAAAAGAACCATATTACAATGCCAAGATTATCTTACATGGGTTACAAATAACCTACTTGTTTCAATGTTTAAAAAATGAATGCCCATGACAGGCATTTAAAGACTACTGTGGGATTCAAACCTAAAAAAACATATCAGGCAGGAGTGCAGTTAATGACACAAGCCAAAAATACTAAATCATTAGATATGCCACAGTGTACTGGTTACAATCCCGTATCTGATGTGTATACAGTCTGATTACAGCACTCAGTCATATCAAATGCAAAGTGACCTAATTTGATGTTACATTTCTCTAACTCAGTCAAGAAGTACTGCACGTGGACACTTATTAATGAACATCTAATACAATGTTTGCATATTTTATCTTTCTAGGATCATTGCAAGGGAATTGCACATCCATCGGTGTTAAGAAAGTACTTTATGTGATGCATTCTTGAACTGTGGATAATGGCAAAATGTGTATCATCCACTCCCTATTTGCTGTAGGTGTTAATACACTCCAAAAATGAAACACATGTATAGATTACTCCCTAACTCAGTGCACAGAAATGCAATATAATCATAGTATATAAAGGAAATTAAAATGCTTTGTCCACAGATGTTATGTATATCGTAATCAACCTCCATATACATTGCTCCGTTACTTAACCAATTGAGCTAATGGACATCACAGCACTTCGCATGGTGGCGCACCTGCTTGTTTGGCCCTGCTAGTTTGTGGATGACTTCAGTATGTGAGTTAGACATCCATCAAAATGTAACTATTACATTTTAATTCCATTACAATCTCCCTGTTTATATTCATACACATTATATATGGAATATTTATGGAATCTACTTCATCGAACTACATATGTTCAGTAAAAACTAAAATCAATTGCTAGTTGTTAAAGTGTGGGTTATGGCACGTACTGTTGTCATCAAGGGACATTGAACCTCTGTGATCCTTTTGTGCAGGTCATCCTGGTCCCTATGGAGAAGATCATAGTATCAATGTAAGACCTACTGACCTGCTCTGCAGATCCTGGCACATAGAGTTCCCTTGTAATCCTGTTTCAAATATTGATCTGAGCAAAAGTCCTCAGTTGTGCTCGCATCCTCCACTCATGTCCAATGTAGTTGGCCAACATCTAGTAGGTGTCACCACTGGTCCAGTTGATATTTGGATGCACTGCAGCCTCCTCCTGGTTGACATTTCCTTGAAAGTGTTGGAAAAGTTGTTCAAAAATGGCTTGAGAAAATTGCTCACTGAGGTAATACTCAGTTTGCTTATAGCAAAGTGGGGCATATAGGGTAGTAGAAGCCTATTGGTGGGCATTGGGCATGTGTTGAACACATCCACATAGAATGGTATCTATTGGATATTTCTGTGGAGAGCTTATGCTGAGCTATTGATTAATGTGTCAAGATTCGAGAACTTACACAAATGTTCATTGATGGGATTCCAAAACATTGTATGCTAATGAATCTCATTAATTATGTGTGCTGCAAATGTTGCTTAATAGGTATTTGCAATCAGCTGTTAGGTTTCACTGCCTGACTGCAACTTATCCAAAAGTTAAACTATCCTAAGGTCAGTTGTTTGTATTTTTTTTATATACAATGCTCATTATCACTGTGCTGTATTCATAGTGCCCTTTGTCAAACTTCTAACTCATATTTCATCCCTTTTTTGCTTGGGAAAGTCTCTGCACATCAATATGTCAGTTACATAAAGAATAGGGGTAGACTTCTCCAGTATGCATGCATATGGATACATGTCTGTCATCATCACAGAGATTTCCCCATGTGCAAATGTATGGTTACAAGCAAACCAACCCCAGTGAACTTTGGATATGGATGGAATTCACCCATATACATCAGTAATGCAATTTTACTTGTATGTATTTAGTAGTGTTTGTGGATAATGGCAATTTACAGGGCTGTCAGCAAATGGTACATTAAATGTCTGAATTATGGATATTCGCTAATGCTTACTCCTACAGTGGTAGCTCTTATACCATTCATTGGGACTGGGGGAACCTCAGGATGGCTTGGTATGTAGCTTAGTTGTTGTCTTGACATTTAACTGTGACCACATAACTGTTAATTTTTCATAAGCTGATCTTGTTCTGTTTTGCAGTTTTAACTAGTTCAGATACATATGTAATTTAAGATATCAAGAAGGTCAAATTTGTGCTGATCTTTGCCACTTGCTACATTGACATCTGTGATGCATCCTATATGGTTGATGTAGACTTTGTAGGTGCAGCTGGATGTGCATATAACTGTGCCAACAGCAGTGCTGTAGTACTGGATCTATTGCACATTAGTTATGTGTTTGGTCCTTACTTGTCAAGATACCTACTGACGTAGGTTCTAATTCCACCTCTGCATACGTAGCACATTCTAAGATGTGGAATGAATTAATGTCAGTGTACATATATGCTGATGATATTAAGACATATGATCAGTAATTCAGACATGTTTTGTATTTTCCTTATTCTTCTCTGCACATAAGGGTGGTATAGATGGCAGTGATTGGTTTGCCTAGAACTGCACTGTATATGAGAGACATTGCATTGACATATGCTTTGAAGGCTGATATGCCCATATGTGCACCTCCTATATAAAATCTGACATGTGCATATCAACCTTTTTCAGATGCCAGGCTGTAACAGGCTAGGTAATTTTACTGCAAGGGAAAACAAAATCCTCATACAGGCTCTCTGGCAGCATGGCCAAAATTTGCTAGGATGGACAGGCGATACTGCATGGACATAATAAGTGTGGAGGGGCATTACAAACATGATCAATACCGTGGGTGGGCACAACCCTTCCAGAGAGGTCTGCCAGTAACATTGCTCTGACATAATCCTTTGGGCAGTCAACAGACTCTACAACTATGAGATGTTACTGGAGGTGGGCCAACATTGTCTTCCCCAGATGAGATAACAAATTTCCTAGCCTCCTGCCATAATGTCTGCTACGATCATTGTATATATGCGGTGGTATTGTGGCAGGTCTTCCAAGACATATACGTATGTCTGACATTCACAAACACAGAAGCATATTCCAATTGTCATTCATGGGCATTCATTCATACATTGTATCTTCTGCTTTTATTAATGTCACAGTGGACACAGTGAACTAATAACACAGTAAGTGTTATAGCATATCATATTACCTAAATAATGCATAGATAAAAAATGTCAGCACCATGTGTACTGCTGCATATTTTTCAGTTGCATAGATCCATCGACATCAGGCCACCAGTGACACTCAACATGTAAGTGTCCCCTTAGACTAGTAGTATGTATGTCTCTGCTTACTGCTAAGTTGTATACTCACATGTTGTTTGGATTCCATTTTAAACTAACAATATGGACAGACCTGGTAATGTAGTTCATATGGTTGCTGTAGAGCAACATTGTTTAGCACAACCGTGATCTTTAAAATTAATGTCAGTTTGTTCCCTTTCACAGGCACCTCATCAGGCCACCAGTGGCAGTTATCTCATAAGTCTTTCCTTAGTCTCGTAGCACAATCAGTAGCCTTTCTATGTCTCTTCCTCCTGCTATGCCTGAGGTGTATGTTCACATGTTGTTTGGGCTCAGTTTTAATCTACTGGTACATCATTGCATCAGATGGTGCAGTCACCTATCAGGGAGGGCACACCTGGTAAGGCAGATTATTTATTTATTTAACATTTGTTGACTGGAAAATTCTGATTTGGACAGAGCCTATTTTTAGCGGAGGCCCAGGGAGAAATGCTACAGACACATGTCTTTAGAATGTGGGAGGAAACCGGAGTACCTGGAGGAAACCCACACGAATACCGGGAGAACATACAAACTCCATACAGAAGGCACCCTAGCTGAGAATCGAATAGGAGAACCTCTTGCTGTGAGGTGACAATGCTAACCGCTGCACCAGTGCGTCACCCAGTTCATGTGGTTGCTATTGTGCAACACTGCTTAGCACATCTGTGACATTTATAAGTAATGCTGGCTTGTTCATCTGCCTAGGTCAGTTGAATCCTACAGAACATCATTGCCCATGCGGTATATCTATACCTTATATGTTGTGTGTTATACATCATTGTCAGTGCTACAAGATGACATGCATGTGTTTACTACTAACTTGCTGTGTACTTGTCTCTTTTTATATGACAGTGCCATTTTAACCCTCACCACCAGCAGTGGCATCAGAGAAGAACATGTCAGGTATGTCATTATGTATGTTTGTTCTCACATCGTCCATCATGTTTGCTTGATATGTGACTGAAATGGCGTATCTCTGTTTTATAGGGCCCCTGCACCACCCACAACCACACCACTCTTGTTAGTCCATACCACAATGATTATTTATTGTAGTTAGATAGTTGTTCAATAATGTCAGTCACATGCTATCTCATTTGACTTCTGAGAATGTATTTGACATGCCTCATCAGTCTACATTTGTAGCTCATCCATTTCCCACCTCCTCCAGTATCCAGTCCACTGATCCTGAGGTGGGTTGTGATGTGCCTCACTCTGAGAACACAGTCAATGGCACATGGAGCACTGGATTGGTTTCATTATCTGGCCCAGAAAGGGACAGTTAAGTGTGTCATGGTGAAGCCTGCAGTAGGGACTATAGTGTGGCTGGCCATTCTAATTATGTGGTGGCATCAGATAATGGACTTTTCCTTATTTTTCCAACATTGATTGATACCTTACACATTTCATTGTTGTCTACGATACCTACATGCACTGCCATGCCTCTGTATGCATATTAGTGTTACGTGTGGCATTTTAATGTGGTACTGCACATGCCCCACACTCAGTACTGCATGCACATGTGTTTACATATTTCTCTTTGTTGTGCTCTTGCTGACATATACTTCCCATGTGTACCTTCACATATCTACCTGTTTACATACATGTATATATAGCTATGTTACTATATCTCACACAATGATGCATGTTCCATGGCTGATATTTACTTCCTGTCATTGATACTCTGTATGTTTGAAGATATTCAATGACTCATATTACAGCAATCACCTATGCATTGTATATATTGCCTTATGTGTGATATTTCACATCAGGCATGTAACATGAAACTTGTTTGTGACATAAGTATGTTTCATTTTGGCCAGCCATTGACATATTGCCAGTACTCATGGTGCTGTATGCTATGTATGGTGTATGACAATGTTACATGTCAATGTGCTATGTGTGATGCATCAATGTTGTTGTGCCACCCCTGCAATTAGGTTATATTTGTCCTGATGCATTGCAATACACTGCATTAGCCTATATTTATTAAAGTATTGACTGTTGTACAGCTAACTTCACATTCTACTTTTCTGTCTGATAATATCCTGTCTGGGCAGCAACACCTTCTGTTGTGCACACTTTATGTATGTTACACAAATGCAAGTGTAGTCCTTTTTGGTGCTGTACCATACAGGGCATATTCATGTGGGAAATTTTCCTCTGTAGACATGCAGATGTGTTCCTTGCTATGTCACTTTTATGTGTATGAGGTATTACATGTGAATCATATACTTATGTGTGATATTTGGTGTTTAATTAGTTGTGTTATGTGCTGCTGTTGTGGGCAACCCTGTGTGTACAACACTGTTTTGTCTGTGTACTTCTGTACATGTGTCTTGTCATGGCTCAAATGTATGAGTCAGATGCTGCCATGTTTCCTGAACTATTACATATGACCATATTCACCATTGCCCATGCCTATTTCTTCTCACCCCTGTGTACTCCTGATCATTCTGTGACAGCTCTGACAGCTCAACATCAGACTTCTGGGTTTTTTAGGTTAGGTCACCCATATCTGTGACTGGTAGGCCACCATGTTTTGATGTTATCATGTTGTACAACATGGCACACATGCTGACCATCTGTGATGCCTTTTCTGGAGTGTATTGGAGTGCACCCCTCAGTATGTCCAAACATCTGAATTTTGCTTTCAGCACATCAAACACATTCTCTTTGGTGCTCTGTGTCACAGTATGCACTCTTCTGTATACATCCTCAGCAGCCATTGATGGGGTTCTGTGTGGCATCATAAGCCAAGGCTTCAGTCTACAACCAGAGTCACCTGTTTTCATTAGGATGAAAACAAACATTTATTCCTTATGCTTACTGTTCAAATGTGTGGATATCATTTTACAGTATAGCTGTGGTAATGTACTCAACCAGTAGGAGTCCCTCTGGTATTTCACCATGTTGGAAAGTATCCCTTAGAGCACTTTACCTACAAACAGCTGCATTATGCACTACCAGGGTAGGTTACCATAATGTTGGTAATGAAGCCATCTGCAGAAAACACCTCTTGGCAAATGAGTTTTGGCCATCCATTTCTATTGATGTACTCTTATGCATCGGGTACTGCTGGGGTTTTCACTGGGATGTGGGTGCAGTCAGTTGCACTAAGACATTGGGGAAGTCGAATGGCGTAGAACTGTTGCATGACAGTTCTGTACTCCATGGCTGTTGTTGGGAAGTGGATGTATCCATTCACTTTTGTGTAGATTACAGCCATGAACTATCCTAGAATAGGACTTTCAGCTGTCTGGGACACTTCTACAGCATCTCCCATATACCACTATAATATCCCTGAGGCTAGCATACCATGACTCATACACACTTTTGTTTCTACCAATACTGCATTACCCTGCAGACTGTCAGAATACATTTGTGGTGCTCATCTCTTGCACACAGCCTGTGCCAGCTCTATATCTAACCTGTATCTATATATTATTTTCTGTTCAGATAGCTGGCTTCACTGCCACCTGGCTTGACTCCTTGATGGCTGTCTTCTGGGATGCATTTGCAGATCATCCTCTATTATGGCTTGTAGTACACCAGTTTGCTCTAGTGCATTAATTGCAGCATGCATGCTATTTATTTATTTATTTTTTTAGTTATAGTTTGCAGAATCTGCAGGATTTCTGAGCAAATCATAGAAAATTGTAGCTTTCAGGCTAAGCACAAATGGATTTTACCAAGTACTTTCATGAAATTGTCAGCACACTAGTCTGTTGCATTTTATTTGCGTTAGATGCACACTGTGAGTCTTGAAATCCAGCAAATGTGCTCAAAGTCTGCAATTATCCTACTCTGAATAAATTATTACTTGCACTTTTTTACCAAGCATTGTGAAATCACATCTGTCTCTGATACGCTGACGTCTTCCTTCAGAGTGGTTCACAGTCCACGACTTACTTTTGGAATCCATCCCAGAAAGTTGTTATAATAACAGGTGTTCTGAAGCCTGAAACTCAGATGTTTGTCATTATTTAGAGATTTCAGTCCTCAAATGATTTTCCAGAAAACCACAAATTTTATTAGGAGCAGACTAAAAATATAAGGAAAAATCTAGACATTCTGTGAAAATCATGACAGTTGAGAGGTATGCATGCATACCAGGTTTGTTTCTGTAACGGACAAAATAATAGCCAGCATTTTCTTTCTCAAAAGCATTGTTTTATTTTTGGAGATTTTTAGGAGGTTGGAACAATTCCACATATTACAGACAGAAGAGAAGAGCAACACATAGGCTTAGAGATGACTTGTACTTAAATGTCTTCAAACAGTGTTAGTGATTTGTTTGCTTTTACAAAAGTGCATTTAATTTTCTTTCTTTCTGTGCATTATGCTCTTTGTACAGTCAAAGATTGTTACGATGTCATAACGCATAACACATTTTGCATAGCCAGACACATGCTGAGATCTGTATTCTAAGTGAGAGAATTAAAAACTAATCAGAGAAAAATTGGCATGTGTTTACATTATTCCTCTTCTGAGTTGCAATTTTGTATAGTCATGCATTTAATTAACTGACAATACAAGCAGACCAAGGAAAAGAGAATGATATTTATTAAAAGTGTTACTCTTTCTTGATATCAGGCTGTCACCGATTCACACCTGACAGGAAATATTGTTTTCCAGGTCAGATAAAAATGTTAAAACTTAATTTTGTTGCTCGTTTGTGTGTGTGTCTGTGTGTGTGTGTGTGTGTGTGTGTGTATGCCTATGTCTAGGGTATACTCACAAACACACACACACACACACACACACACACACACACACACACACACACACACACACACACACACATTCCCACACCTACCCACCCACCAACACACATGTATACATCTACAGTTACAGATAGAAATCCTCCAAATATATTGCAAAGTCAGCACAATTATTGATAAAAGGATTACATGGAATATGCTAAACAAAACATTGACTGACAGAAGTCCATGAAGAGCATGCTTAATCAATGTGAAGTCACTATCTCCAAAGCAGAAACATAGCTCAAGGGTACACGTAAATGTAAAACATTTGTCAAAGCTAAGAACGGGCTGTATAAAGCATGTGATGGCTTCCCTGTACCTCATCAAGCTTAAACTGGAAAAAGTTCATCTAGTTGAGTTCAGCTCTGCAAAACTAAACTCCCTGATCACTGTTTTCCATAGAAAATCCATGTCAGTCTGTTTTCGTAATGTGTTCTGGCAGTGATTCATTCATTTCTTTTGTGGGATTTCTCCCTTTTTTTATGCGATTGTAGAGTTGGTATATGTACATTCAGATACCCAAAGCATAGCTCTACCTGGATATTCTGCGTTTTGAAGGATGAAACATTTAAAAATGGCAATCGGCAAGTAGGAAGCCATGAAGATAAGCTTAGAACATACAAAAGTTACTCTTTGTTTTTTTTTTCTTAAGCAGGTGTTCACATATTTCCAAATCATGCAACATGACTTTTATGCTAGACCCTGGTTATATACACACACACACACACACACACACACACACACACACACACACACACACACACACACACACACACATATATATATTTATATATATATATATATGTGTGTGTGTGTGTGTGTGTGTGTGTGTGTGTATATATATATATATATATATATATATATATATATATATATATATATATATATATATATATATATGTATAAAATGTCCTGAAAATATGTTTAATGTTTAAACAGATATATGTTTACCTAATGAAGGTCATGAATCTTGTCAAAAAAATACCACACTCTTTAATATTTCTGAAACTCAGTCTAGATGAGGAAAATTTAGAATGCATTAAATAGGTTTGTTGGTTAATTCTTAGAAAACAGTTGCCAGTGAAAAGACTGATTATAATTACTCTAAACCAAAGCACATGACACTACATGACTACAATAAAAATATGAGTATCCTCTTGAAAAAAAAAAACGGTGCATATAACTTTGAGAAAGAACACTGAAAAATAAAATCACTGTAAAGTGATCCATAAAAAGAAAGTTATCATATGTTAAGTACTTGTAAAAAAATATAAGAGATTTCTAACAAAAGGTTAATTAAAACTGAAATAAGAAAAAAAAAACGTTTAAAAACAGAGTCTCAATACATCATTTTAGACTTAAAGGTTTGTACTGTTGTTTGGACTCTGAAAAGATGAATTATCACAAATGTTTTTAGCGGTGAGGTCTGCGGTGGGAGTGACGGATGCATTTTAGGTGGAAGTGGGATTACATCAAGGATCAGCTCTGAGCCCTTTTTATTTGCAATGATGATGGGCTGGTTGACACATGAGATCAGACAGGAGTCCCCATGAACTATGATGTTTGCAGATGACATTGTGATCTGTAGCGAGAGTAGGGAACAGGTGGAGGAGACCCTGGAGAGATGGAGATATGCTCTAGAGAGAAGAGAAATGAAGGTCAGCAGGACTAAGACAGAATATATGTGTGTGAATGAAAGGGAGGATAGAGGAATGGTGAGGATGCAAGGAGTAGAGATGGCAAAGGTGGATGATTTTAAATACTTGGGAGCAATAGTTCAGAGTAACGGTGAGTGTGGAAGGGAGGTGAAGAAAAGAGTACGGGCAGGATGGAGTGGGTGGAGAAGGGTGTCAGGATTGATTTGTGATAATCGAGTACCAGTAAGAGTGAAAGGGAAGGTCTACAAGAGGGTAGTCAGACCAGCTATGTTATATGGGTTGGAGACAGTGGCATTGACAAAAAGGCAGGAGTTTGAGCTGGATGTGGCAGAGTTAAAGATGTTAAGATTTGCACTGGGTGTGACAAGGGTGGACAGGGTTAGGAATAAGTATATTAGAGGGTCAGCCCAGGTTGGAAGGTTTGGAGACAAAGCCAGAGAGGCAAGATTACGTTGGTTTGGACATGTGCTGAGGAAGGATGTTGAGTATATTGGGAAAAAGATACTAAGGATGAAGCTGCCAGGTAACAGGAAAAGAGGAAGGCCTAAGATACGGTTTATGGATGTGGTGAGAGAGGACATGCAGGTGATTGGTGTGACAGAGCAAGATGCAGCGGACAGGAAGAAATGGAAACAGATGATCTGCTGTGGCGACCCCTAATGGGAACAGCCGGAAGAAGAAGATGATGATGTTTTTACTTGGTATAATTACAACAGTAGCATTTTAGAAAACACTAGAACTATAATCTTAGACACCCTCTCCAAAGAGCCACACATGCACCATACCCTTATTCCTACAACCATTTGCTTCATTTGCAAAGATCTGCACAGGGAGCTGAGCAACATTTATTTTGTTCTTGCTGTGGACACCATGGCTTCTTCAGCTTACCATGTTAAATTGAAGAAGCCAAAATGTCTACAACAATAACAAAGTAGTATCAATAAATTAGTAGCCAAGGAGGGGTAACTTTATCTTCTATAATGTACTTAGCTTTAATTAAAGATGGATTGATGGCAGATAAAGGCTGTTTGAAATGTCTAGTAAGTTTTCTTCATTAGATAAGTTGCATGTCCAAGTTATTCACCATCCTGCTCACTCCACTTGTCCTCCAAGAAATAATAATAATAATAATAGTTTTCCTTGTTTTAACATAGAAGTGATACAAATCAAAACATAATGGTCACATCATGATAAAATTCTTATGCGCTATACGAAAAATACATTAATGTCATTTACAGGAGACAAAAATTTTTTTAGGGCTGGATTAATGAGATGAACACAACATGAACTTCAGGACTTGGAAAGCTAGATTCTGGGTTTTGTTTCTATGTTTGCTATATTGGTTTGAGTTCATTTGTGAATCCCATTTTTAAAAATGAAATGATCATGGCTACTATTAGAGAAAATTCATAAGATGAGAATATATTGGAATCTTTATTTTTTCATTTTGCCAGTTTTGTTTTAGTAGCAAGCAGATTATCTTTAATCCCCCTCAACATATTTTCATTAATTTTGTTTTCTTATTACTTTAGGTGTCATTCTTCATTGTGCTGTCCATGCCCTTTTATTGCTAGTATATGCCGCTTCACTTATTTCACATTCTGACAGTTTCATTTACTCAGGATTCACAGAAGTGGCTATAGTATGAAAATGCAGTTAATTTTTCCTTTGCAACTACTGGATTATTTATGTTGTTTAGTACAGCTTCCTCCAGAGAGAACTAACTAAATGGTATATGGTTTTTCACAGGTATAGTGCATTGATAATTAATGTCATCTACAATGATGCCTTTAATAAAACATGTAAAATGGATTCAGCTATAATCATATCATGCCTTCTGAGGCCAATTATAAATTAAAGAAATGCAGTATTCTGCTTTCTGGAATTTTAATAATGTCAACTTGATTGATGCTAATGTACTCAAATACATCAGGATCATAGCATTTTATAACTATTATGATAAATCTGGTATGAAGCTTCACCACATGCAGCTTTGCATTAAGCAGAATGCAATTAATTTCAGTATTATATGTCAAGACAGTAGTAAGCTGGAACAGAGCCTGTAAAAATAAAATTTTGTAATGGTGCTCGTGTTCTCACAGCAGTAACGACTCAGGAGTGCCTTCAAAAAGGAACAAACCCTAAATGTGGCAATTTCAAGTAAAGCAAAATCTAGCATGCATCAGCCATAATATTTACAGCACCTGTTGTGCTTGCATGTTGCAAACCATCCAGCATTTCAGTCCACAGGGAGTATGCATACAGATGAAGTGCTTCATCTGAGCTGGCTGAAAGAGATAAAACTCTGGGGCTTTGGAGGTATTTCTCCAATGCACACTGTCAGTGTGTTCACTCCTTGAGGAAAGCTGTAAGGGCTGAAGCTCTTGAGGTTTATAAAACACAATTTCTATTTTCAATATTAGCTTACTTTCTGTCTGCAGAGTTTCGTTATTTGGAACTCCAGAGGTGCTCAAGTCACTTGCTGGTCATTATTCAGAAGATGATTTGAGAAGAAATCCCTATACAAAAAAAAAAAAAAAAGGTCAGCACACCGGGTAGAATTATGCTAATATTGAAATGCTGATAACATAAAAATTTCACCTGTGAATGTAAAGCAGCAAAATCAGTGGAAGCATTCTACTCTGATCTCGAACCACTGTGGCAACACCTGTCATCAAAAACAAGTTGTGATAGATAAACATAGCAGTGTTAGGATTTATTGACTATATATCTGCAATGTTGCTAGTAACACTTGTTTATTATATAAATAAACTGGTTTACCCATTTCATCCATGGCACAAAGCAAAGGAAAATGATATGTATGTGTGTACTGCAATCACACACACACACACACACACACACACACACACACACACACACACACACACACACACACACACACACACACACACCAGCATGCACATGTACATACATCATCATTCATAAATGTGTATGCATGTGCCTGTGTGAGCAATCATCACACTTTGAAACTGTGAAAAAAATCCTTTATACATACATATATATATATATATATATATATATATATATATATATATATATATATATATAGATACACATACAGTAGATATAAAAAGTGTACACACCCCTGTTAAAATGCCAGGTTTTTGTGATATAAAAAAATGAGACCACAATAAATCATTCAAAACTTTTCCCACCTTTAATGTGACCTATAACCTGTACAATTCAATTGAGAAACAAACAAATCTGTTAGGGGAAAATATAAAAAATAAAAAACGTACAATAAGCTGGTTGCATAAGTGTGCACACCCTTAAACTAAGGGCATCCTCACTCAGGAAAAAAGTGAAAAATTATTTCCTTAGCAAGCATTTTAAATTATCCCTCTTAAGGGCACAGTCCAGCACAAACAGTATATACTGGTGTCTACTGCTGGACCTAACAAATGAACCCATGATATTTATTATAAACCTTTAAATGAAACTTTGATTAAAGGAATTAGAATCAAAGGATATCTTAAGTTCAGGTTAGGGTCTATCCACTGGCACTCAGGACAACTGGTACAAAAGTTTTCAAATTCCTTTACAACACCTGGCCAGTAGAACATGGTCTTATCTATGCCTAAATAACCCTCAATAGATGACTATGGGCCATTTTCACGACCATGTACCTAAATGGTTTGGATTTAGATAGTTGTCAGACAATCTCATATTTCCCTTTACTACCCTATTTATGAGGTCAGTCTGCATTTCACAGGAAGGATATGCTAGTGGGAGTCCAATGGGAAATCTCTCCCTCACTATCCTTAATAAGTTTTTTCTCGGCACAACTTAATTATTATTATTGTTATTATATCAATATGTTAATGCAGTTTGTACTAAAATTTGAACTTGTCTATATTATTCAAATAATATTTCTGTATGAATATTTTTGTGTCTGTAACTGGAGTTTTTCTCCCTGGGCTTCCACTGAAAATGGGTTCGTGACCCAGTGGACTTTCCCAGTCAACAGATGTCAATAAATAATAAATAAATAATGTGTTCCCACTTGCCCTTTTGATGCTTAGCTGTCATACCTGGAGGTCAGACAGACTGGTATTCTAGCCTAGCCTTCCTCTGTGTTTCTGGAGGTTAAAGGCCTTGGTTTATCTCTGGATAGGCTACACATAGGGACATCCGTCTCCCACTCCTACCAAAAAAAAAGACAACTCCAGTGCCCTACAGTATGTCCCTTAGTTATATCTTGACCTGAAGCTTCACATTACCTCTGCTGTTCTTCACTTTTCCCTGCTCTTATCTAACCTAGTTTCATCCCTAACCTATGTACTGGCAACCATGTCTCCTCTCTAGACATTGGGCACTTGTACTCCTGTTAGGAACCTCTGTCGTACAAGGGTACATGCTTTCTTCTTCTGTTTTAGATAGCATGATCCATACCTTGATTTGCTCCATACCCTATATGATTACTCTGGTCTCTTTGGTGCTCTCTATTTTTATATGACTACAGACTGGAAAGGGTGTCTCTACCCTGTTAACTAGTAAATTGTGTCAACTGGGATATCTGCTGCCAAAAATCTTTAAAAAATGGGAAGTCATTACAACATGGGTGATATAGGGAGCCATAGTGAATAGATGTAGGACTTTCTCAAATTGAGGCTGTTCACCTACCTGAGTTAGTACCTTTCCTTGTCAGGTGTGCATACCATCTCAATCTTTGGTGACTGGGCTTTCCTCTTGCAGATGTAATGGGTTTTCACCAAAGGGATCAGACTAATAGAGTCTAATAGTCCCTGTAGTTCTTTCCTCTCTAGTCTGATTAAACACTTCCATAGTTTTATATAGCACAGTAACAGAAAGCAGACTTGACCAGGTGAGTCATTACCTGATAACATTCCATTGCTTCTTCAAACAGGCTGCTTCCTTAGTTGTCTGCATGGGAGTCTCCGGTTTGGTTTCCCATATATAATATTTAACAATGTGCCCTCTCTAACTATACCTAAAGCAAAGTATGGAAGACATGGCCCCTTTCCCTTTATTTGCTGTTTTTTTTCCTGCTTACTTTAATGGGTGCTTCTTTATACAATTTTTCATAGCACAAAATCCTCTCTACTAAACTTACAAAGCTTTTTGCTCTTGTTGGGCCTTTTGACACACCCACATTTTAATGAGTGCCAGTGAAGCTTTTTTAATTTGATCAATTACCAAAACTTTTATCATTGATTGTTTACTGTTCACCCTCTCAGGGGTACAATTTTTTGCTTTTAATTTGAACATATTCTGAGTACACCAGGTATTCGTCAGCGCAAGCTCTTGCTGAAAGGTTTGGGTACCATACAGGAAATTGACAATAATGCTCAGTTTGCAGCCATCTGCAAACATAGCAAGAGACCCTTGTTTTCAGCATGGAGATCAGAAAAGTAAATGCAAAAAGAATGGGGTCCCAGCACTGAGCCCTGGGGACATCATTGGTTACTTTCATTATTTTTTATGAGGCATCTCTCAACTGCACAGTTTGGTATCTGTCTTTTAAGCCACTTTGCTATCCACCTAACCACATAGGGATATATTTTAAGGTGATAAGCTTACTTTTAATGCAAGTATGGGGTATGGTGTTGAGTGTGTTGGCCAGGTCAAGATATGCTATGTGAACAGTGTGAGCACTGTTAACAGTGTGTGTGAGCATTGTGAAGAATTTAACTAGGATCATTATACAGAATTTTCCCTTCTCTAAGCCAAACTGCCAAGGGTCAAGTCTATTGAGACTTTTGCTGTCATAGTTTATGAGGTCACATAATACTTTCCATTGTCTCACACATGAGGCTTGTCATGCTGATAGATCTTTAATTTCTGGAATCAGCAGAGGGGCATCAACAAATCAGTATGCCAAATGATAGGGACAAAATCTGTAACAAAACTTAGGTTAAACAGTTTAAGGAATGCATCTGCAGAGGGCCATGCTTAACTCTGTTTTATAAACAATCAGGTAAATTATCTGGCCACATGAAGGAAGTATTTTTGGACCTAGCAGGCACCTTCAATACGTTTCTTTATAATAAAAGGGGAGTTATGGGATTCAGAGTTGTGTAGACTTGGGATGGAAGTTGCAGGGGCAAAGTTGACACTGAATTTGTTTGCTAGTACACTGACAATTTGGGTCCAAGTAGGAGGTGCCATTTTGAATTAATTCAAAGCAGTGATAGGTGGTATTCTTTAGTTTTGTTTACATAACTAAAAAATGATACATATTTATCTTTAGCCTCAGATGCTAACATAAGTTCATGGATTGCTTTAGTAGACCTAACAGTATTCTTCAAATTTCTAGTCATATTTCTGATACTGTTCTTGACATTAGCGATTTTGGATCTGTTGTATAATTTCAGGAGTTTTTATTTATTTTATGGTAAAGGTTATTTATGTTGGAGGACCACCAGAGTGGTTTCTTTTTTGAACTTACTATTAGATTTTGTTCTGGCCGGTGCTGTCAGCTCTATACCTTTATCTAATTGGGCATAGAACTTTGCCTGCTGTGACAACATAAGAGTTGAAACTGTTGAGTGAATTTTGAAACCTCAACATAGAATTGGATGAGAACTGTATATCTGAAATTCTTGAATTCTGAAATACATGTCACAAAGGCTTTAGAGATCGAGATTTTGAAAGTGAAAGTCACAAGTTTATAGTCTGACTCTACCTGGGAGGGTCTCTACTCCAGGCCAGTCTGCCATGTTGTTTTGTCACTTTAATGACTATGAGCAAACTGTAAAATATTATTGTTTCAAGTATGGATCATTAGTAGATTAGGGATCCATCATCATCCTGGTATGAAGGGAGCTGATTCTGTTTTTTTTTTTTGTACCACCAGTGTCAGGTAATATGAGTTTGGGGCATTCTTAGAGGACTGGAATAGGAACAGTGATTACACTGCAAAATGTTGAAGTATGTACATGATCACCATTTGTTATGAAAAATAGGAGATAAATTGTAGTGCAGCTGCATTTATTATGCCTGAGCTAATGATTCAAGTACTGCCTCCAAAGAAATGTTTACAAAATATTACAGTGTGGCTTAAAATGTTTACAAATGAAAGTTTATCTGTTTTTGGCAAAGTAATAGCCACTGCATGCTATATAAAGCTAAAATAATGTTAGTTATGGATTGTGATAAAAGGTGAAGGACAAGCCTTGTGTGAGACACGCTAGCTAATGAAACTATTAAGCTGGAAGTAAATTATGTGAACTAGTATCAGTCACATGGGTTTAGTGAATCAATATGGTTCACATGAATTTATAATCAGTGTGCTGACCACTGCATATGCACAAGAAAATGTTTTATGATAAGCTTGAAATACTGACTTATGTTAAAGCTGCCATTTTGGTGAGTCAGGGTGGCACAACACCATTTTGCAAAAATAGATGTGTACAAATCACAGTTAAAAAAGAATAGATAAGGAGCTTAAAAGGTATGAGAGAAAAATATAATTAGTCTGGTAGCGCACAATAAATCATATCTAATTGTGCCAACCTCCCACCAAACATGAAAAATTATTATGGAAAATTCATGCCTAACCAACATAGTATTAGCATCACTGTACAAGTTGAGGAAAGAAAATCTGCTGAGGCAGCATGGAAAAACCTGAGCAAAATGTTCCCAGAAAATATAAAGAAATGTTGAGCTATGATAAAAGGTGGGTATACAATGACCAAGAGTTACCATTATTGCTTGTTTTTAAAGAGTTAGCTTATGGCCTAGATGCAAAGATATAACATGTTATGCATTCTGAAGATGAAATACAAATTGCACACACATTAAAAGCCCCTTTTCAAGAAAGAAGCATTGTTTTGATTTTTATAGTAAAGAAATCCCATAAATTCTCTAGAGCAGAAAACTTAAGTTGGTTACTGTTTCCCACCCTTTATTAGAATTGTTTAGTGAGCTTAAAAGTTCCCTTACAATGGCATAAGCAAGAATCTGAGATAAGCTATAATAATACCAGCATATGGTTGCTAAACAGTGTACAGTTTGTAAAGGTCATGTTACGTAAGATGAATTCCCTAGAGTTTTGATCATAGGTTCATAGGTTTATAGTAGGCTAACAGCAACCAGGACAAGCCTAGCTGTGCACCCCAACCTTGTTTTGTTCTGGTGTTCCTTGGACACCTATATTGTGGGGATGTTAGTGAAGAGGTATCTAAGGGTTATGTGGGAAGGGTATGTTAGATGAAGATTAATTTACTTATTGTTGACCTCTGTCCTTCAAAGACACGGTGGCCAGACTAGGGGGATGGAGGAGATTTGCAATTTCCCATTTAGTGATCAAGGTTTTTTTTCAATAGTGTCAGGGGTGAACTCTGCTTTATGTATATGACAAGCTAATTCCATAGCAAGGGCATCCTTTGAGACACATATCAGTCCCTCCAACAGGCTCTATTTATGTCACAGAAAAAGTTCTGGTCCTTGGATCTAGTGTTTCTGGTGATGTTTGTCTTGTGGATGTGCAAGAGTTTCATGAGAGCTGGACCTAAGGATGCCTTGTATGCTAGGTATATATCACTTCCAGTAGCCTGCAGGTGCCCAAGTACAGATATAGACCTTTTTGTTGCCTAAAATTAAAAAAAATGCTATAAAAGTAATCACAACATACATGCATTTTCTGACTGGAGAACATTTTCAGGACATTCCTCTTAAAGCTGAATTGATAGTATGTGTAATAAGAACTAACCAAGAACTGACATGAATTTTACATTTCAGACAGTTGTGGTCAGTAACAGCAAATAATAATGATTTGAAAAGGTATTATAAAATGTTGCACTTTCTATGGAAAAAGGTTGTGTCATATGGATCAGATGAGCAATTTATCTATAGAAGATGTAAAAATCTGTACTGGAGGAGCTCCACACAGGTTATATATTTATGTGCAGTATTAGTTATTCAGGTGTCTGCATGTTTAAGGGAGATATAGTATTCCATATAACCCTTACATTTGGAGTTATTCTGAAATAAATACACTTCTTGGTGTTAATTTCTACTGTTTATCTCTCATTCATTTGTGTTGACAGTGTACTTACTTTGCAAGTGTGTAAGTAATATATGGTAACAAAATGAAACTTACTTTACACCACAAACTCCATTTTCTTTCTTTGCTAGATTTAGGGCAGCTGCTCAAACTATGTCTACCTTTTTGTATTTTGCCAAGGCAGCATCTACAGTATGATATGCACGAGCAGAAAGCCAACTTGGATTTTCATATTTTCTTTTTTTAATTATAAATATACTCTCATTTTCACATTGTCATGATTTTGCCATTAAACAATGCATTTAACACTATTATTCTTAAGAAGGAAGGGAAAAGTAAGTAAACTTTGAGCTGTGAGCCAAAAGAGAATCTACTGTATCTAAGGATTTTTTTTTTCTAGAAGTCAAGGGGTTCAGGGACCATCTGATTGTGTAACTGAGCTGGAGCATACAGCAGAAAGCTGTGAGTGTAATAACTTGCACAATTAATTTATAAAAGATTGGATTGTGTTTGAAATAAAAAAAAGTCAGATCAGAAACTATTAAGAAAGATTATGACACTGGACAAGCATTTATTATGTTTAGATCAAGTGAGTTTTCAAGAAAGCACAAAACACCTGAAAAGCTAAGGATTTAGAAGTGTGTAAAATAAAAGCTGTGAGTGAAAATGAAGAATAAAGCATACAACTATTACAAATACTATAATTTGAAGGAAAAATGTTGATGATCACTTTATCAAAGATAGCACCTGGGAATGAATGACCATGCAGAAGTCAAAGCCAGTGCAGGTAATATGGCTACAAGCTTAAGGAAACGTAACAAAGCAATTAATAGAATTTTTAGGCTTTGAGAGAGTTCCAAGCATTTTACAAAAGTCTGCAAAATGAAAATAAATTGTTTTAGCAAGATCTGCAAATATAGATGCAAAAAGAGCAGAGCAACATAGAAATGTTTATGAGCATTATTAATTAATGATGAGTCCTAAGTTATCTCAGCACAACTGTAAAATGACAAAATCAAAGATGCTAAGCTAATTCAGTTTTAGTGTGTTTTTAAACATTTTATGATAATAAAAAAATAAATAAGAAGTAAAAAACATTTCACTTGACCTGACATCACTGGCTAAGAATATGGCTAGCACTGTACTTGTGTTAGTCAACTAATTCAACTAATTATTGCAAAACTTCTCAGTAAAGTAAATGGTAAATATAAACTGGAAGTGAGAGCTCATGCTATTTATTAAGATTATTCTCAGCTGTACCCTACAAACTTAGTAGCAGGACACAGGGAACCAACGCATACCCTATGACTATGTTCTATAAGTACCTGAGTTAAATTGCTCTTACTAACCAATCATAGTATGCTCTTAGCAATGTCTAGTAATTTGACTGTGGACTGCTTGGAGCAGCAGATGTTCTAATAATCATGGTGTGATTTCCCTTGCTTTACTTTTTAAGTACTGGCAGGGGACCAGATGCTTCTGTAAGCAATGTGCTAATGGTATACACTGTTGGTGACACAATTTTGTTCTATTTGTTTTTTTTTCATATTTTGTGGCAGTAATGATAAGGTTTGGTAACTGTTTCAGCAAGTTGAAATACATCATTGTGGCTATTATTTATTCCACTTTTGGCAATCATACATCAGAGGAGATCATAATGAGTGGTCATTGCTTTAGGTGGTAAGTATGCAGATGAAAGCAAAGTGCAGTTAGGTACAGTAGAGAGATTGTTGCCAATGCTTGGCTGCAGGGAACAGTTTACAGAGTAAGTAGTTTAACTACATTACTGTTGCCATTTCTTTTACCTTCAGCACAATCTAACACCAGTGGGGTATATGGATGGTGACTATCTCCTGGGAGAAAGGAGGCAGACTATGTTTGAACGCACAGGGTGGTTGCATGATATTAAGGCCACTATACTTTTCACTTTTCACACAATCACTCATTTGATATGTGAACAAAGAGTGGCTATTTTTTTTTGGAGGCAGGATATGCATGAAAACAGAGAGAAATTGCATGCTGCATTTGAAAAAAAACATCAATATGGCTTTTTTTGACTTAGTGTATGTGCCTGAGAGAAACAAGTTGAATACTTTACAGTGGTCATTAATTTTCACTGTATTCTCAATGATACATCCAAATGGCACAGAATGAGTTTATAATTTTGAGATGCATATTGTATATGGAAAAAGGCAGTAAGAAGGCCACAGTTATATGACTATTTGTCTGGCTTTTTGGAGGAGGGCATTTTATGTCTCAGAACAGCATGGGCATTATATTTATATGACTTCTTCATGGTCAAATGTTGTTGAAGAGGAATAATAATCCACTGAGAAAGTATGTATGCAAAAAAAGGGCTGAAGGTTATGGTTGCATTTTTAGAAATGCAAAGTAATTGCATCTCATTTTGTCTTTTAAAATTTTTACTTTAATGCTGATGTCTTTGGATTCAGTTCTCAACAAATGTGCACGTTTTTACTTTTTTCTGACACAGAGTGAATGTATAATAAATTTTGCTTTTACAGCGCAAGTATGAAAATCACTAGTTCTTTGTATCAGAAAGTAATGTTTTCTAGAATCTATAATGCTATTACAGAAAAAAGGAAAGTATTACTGGGAATTATGACCTGTCACTAAGAAATTCAATGTGCTGCCATTCAACTGTCTTTACTTTAAAAGCACACCCTGAGTACAGTTTTAACTGAATACTCAGATTCCTTTTCCAAACAACTTTGCAAGCAAATGTCAAAGTTTAAGAGCTATAATCCTGTACTTGTCCACTAGTAGACATGTGTGGCTATTCAAATGTTCCAGGCTACTAATCTGTGTTTCCATTAGGTGTCAAAACTTCTACTCAGGGTAGTAGAAAGCAACCCATATCCATAATATGTTTTTATTGTATTATCATTGCATTAGAAATAAAACAAAATCAGTTGATTTTATCAGACAAAGCAACATTTCTTTTACTGCATATAGGTTGAGGCCTACATTACTAGTACTGAAAAAGGTATTGTGCTATCAAGAAAATCAGAATAGTGATTCAGTGAAATTCCTGGGAGCAGAATGTTATTTTTAGTGTAGTTTCTACCCAAGTGTCTTATTAGAATAGTCATTATACCTTTATTCAGGAGCGGCCTTAGGTCAATTGGTGCCCTAGGCAAAAGAGCTCCACGGTGCCCCCCACTACACCACCCGGTGCCCCATTCCTGGTCTAACTACATTAAATAAATACCAGAAAAGTTCCCCTGCTAGAGCGGCGCCCTAGGCGGCTGCCTAGTTGGCCTATGCCTAAGGCCGGCTATGCCTTTATTGCTAACTGACATATACATTTCTATACACAGTTTGAAAAATAGTTGTTATAGTTATCTATTTTTGTATACCTTAACTTTAACTGTGATTTATTTCACTCATGCTGGGTGTGAAATGGCCAGCTAGGTTTAGTGTGCTACCCTATTAAACATAAATAAATAAATAAATAAATAAATAAATAAATGAAGTTATTTAGTGTTCAAGAGATCTTTTGTTGTTATATTATGACACTGTACCCATTTTGTCTTGGTGGCTGTTTGACGTTTGTTCAAAAGATCAGGTGAAACTAATGCCCAGAATATATGTACACTTATGTTTTCATTACATCAGAGTCAAAAATCCTATATATTTCTCTTCATAAAGTTATTTCTGTCACTTATTATGTGCAGCAGCTACAGGACTTTGCTTTTGTGAAGCTGAAATGGTGAGGTCAAATTCAGGTTAGTGATGCAGTAAAACTCCTGAATGCAAGATATCTTTTTTATCTACAACATTTCATAATGACATCTTAAAGGATCGAAATATGGCCCTATAAATATAAGCACAGATGATTTGGTCCATATGCCTGTACTGACACAATCTGGCAATTTGCTTTATCCATCTATGTTTACAAGTCACAACCAACTATTATAGCGGCCCTATGAACAAATTCAACCCTCCATGGAGTTTAACAGACAAGTAGGGAATGGAAGTGGATTGTTGTCATTTCTTACACACACACACACACACACACACACACACACACACACACACACACACACACACACACACACACACACACACACACACACACACACACACACACATGTCTCAGACCTAGGGACAATTTAGATTTGCCTAATAAACACCTTTGGGAGATGGGAATAAACTGGAGTACCTGGAGAAAACCCAGGCAAACACAGGGAGGATATGCTCTTGGTTTCATCTCAGTGTGTTGAATAAACTTTATCTCAGTATGCAGAACAAAATAATAGTCTAGAATATTTTTTACTGAAGGAGATAACCTAGTAGTGGCACATTCAACACAGAGCTGCAATGAAACCTTAAGTGTAGTAAAACAAGCATAAGTGCTTTTTGTAGTTGTCCACCATGTAGTTATCACTGAAAAATGTTTTGTAATGAAATCTGAAAGTGGGACTGAGGCATGGACTTTTTATATTCATGGCTTCAGGGGTGTCTCCTGCCGCAATCTGCTATTTTGCATTATGTTCTGTTTCTATTGTGAGTGCTGTGTTGTACTTCTGCTAAACATACTGAGCACAATAATGACATTAATGAGATGCAATGACATTAGAGTTGTGACATGCTGTAGATACAACCACGAACTGAAACTAAAATAAGAAAAACGCACCAAGAACTCTGGAACAAGGGGAGTTACGGTGGCAGATTTTTCATAATGCCTCTGCATCACCTGGCTTGAATGAGGTTATCAGTACTAATAGCCTTTTAAAACTGAGGGCTTATGAAAAATGTACTTACACCAATGTCCTATTTTTAATGAGTATTCTTTGGTTAAATTTATAGTTTATATGTACTTAATATCAGTGGTGCTGTTTTGATTATACGCTGTTAATTTAGTGTGTGTTGTCATTTTACATTTTAAAAATTTCCTGGTGTATCAAATGATTTGGAGAGAGTATAAAGTTGGTCATATGACTGCTAATTACTGTCTGATGAAGTGTATCATTAAGTGGATGAAAGCACACATTTTTTTTAAATGTTGTTGGTTTTACAAGTGTTGCTGAGTGATATTAAAGTATTGCCAATTAGTTCTGGATACATTCTGTATATAACATGCCACTGACTGGAGCAAGTAAAGTAGTGTGTTCAAATCTGGCACATTGCAGCACTGAAACTACTAAGGATAGAAAAATAATCTTAGGTGCTTTTTGTAGCTGAATATGCTATGGCTACAGACTGACAGTTATATCATGTAATCAGAATGTGAGACTGGAGGATTAAGATATGTACTTTGTATGTATAAGCAGTATATCTATTAATTCAGAGGTGTTCACTATTGCAACTTGATACATTGCATTGGATTCCAATTTGAGTGTGTGCTTTGTTCTGCTTTCTATTGTACTTGCTCAGTGTGCAATAACAGCCAGGAATACTTTTTTACTGAGTTGATTTTACATTGCAAATAAAAATCCTGCATATTGTACAAGAAAAAAAAACATATGCCATATGCTACAGATAACATGCCATTGATTAGAGCAACTAAAGTTGTGTGTTCCTATTTTGTATAGTACTGTGCAGAAAACCCTAAAGGTAGAATAACATTCCTATGTACTTGTTATGGCAAAATAAACCGTGGGTACTTCTGAAAGTTTTATCACATAATTTGAAAAGGGACTGCCACAATCTGATATTTTGTAGTATACTCCATTTCTGTTGTTGATGTCTTCTTGAACTTTTGCTCTGTATGCGAAGTACAGTATTGGCTTTCACTACATCTTTTCTGAGTTTTTATTACATAAGAGATTAGTGCCCATTTACTGAAATAGAAAAAGTATATATTTTTCACTTTTTCTACGTCACAATTGATATGCCATAGAATGGTGCAACTAAAGTGGTTTGGTCAAATTCAGTGTAGTGCTGCATTGAATCCGCTAAGGGCACGTTAGTGCTCTCTCTTTGTTTTCTGAGTAGCTGAATATGCTACGGTTACAGCCTGCATACTTCCTTGGGAAATCTGAAAGGGGATCTGAGATATTTGCATTCTACGCTGTTCACAGTGTGGGTACTATGTTGAACTTCTGCTCAGCATGTTGAGAAAAAAATATACATTCCATGTTGTTCAACTTATATACATAGGTATGGCATCTAGGTCCAAGGAGGTCATTGTTCCATTGTATTTGGCACTCATCAGACCTATCACTGAGTAAAATGCCCCATTTGGCATGTACCTAGTCAGGCACTTCCAATAACTGGAATGTCCACAGAGGTTTCTCACTAAAAGAATACAGGGCATAAATAGCATGTCCAATGTAGACAACCTCAAAGCATTTTCCCTGTATTATGTCTCCCACAGGCTGTTAAATGAAGATCTATGCTTATCATAAAAGGCATTGTTGGACTCTGCTCTGGCTGACCTCCTGCAAATTTGCAAAATAAACAATACCAGAATTACCCACTAAAGACTTAAACCTTGCCTGTGATATTAACAGAACCTGATGGAGAGAAAAGTATGTATCCCAGAGACTACCCTGTCTCTGGAAGAGATTCTCCTTCCGTGTGAAGCAGAGTTTATCCCTAACCAATCCAAGTGTATCTTGGATAACTAGATGGGGAACTGGAAATTCACCACTGGTTTGGCACCTATGTCTCCAGTGGACAGAAGCAGCCTGTAAATGGTTCATTACCCAGCCCCATGCTTGTAAATGCTTCATCTACCAAGCACTTGCTTACACTACCAAGGGTACCAGAACTTACAAATGGTACAAGAACTTATCAGAGATTTTGGATGCATGGCTAACTTAAAATGTCTCTTGTGGTCATTGGATTAGCACATACCTATGAATCTATTAACCTGTATATAAATAAATAAATAAATAATATAATATACATAAATAAAATACATATAAATAATTCCATGATTAGATTCTTAAAAGTCATATCTTACTGATACAGTAATCCTGTGAACAGCCACAGCCAGTTTTCATTGTATAGCAAGTCAAAATCCTGTATATTGTATCACAAAATATATGTTGTTCATTTTTCACATGCTGTAAGCAATTTGTCATAGTATGTAGTAACTAAAGTGGTACAAATTCAGCCTACCTTGAATTCAGCATCTTACTTAAATGATATTCTTGAAGGTGGAATAACATCCTTATTTGCTTTATATAGCTGTAGCCCATATGGTTACTGGTGGAAATTTGGTAATGAAATTTAAAAGAGGGACTAAGATATCACACGTTATAGAGAGGCAATAGATACAGCATTAAAGTACATTCCCACTGTAGGTATTGCTTTCAACTGCTACTCAGTACAGCAAATAGCACAATAATGAACTACAGTACTTCTTTGTTGAGTTGAAATTTCAGCTACTTGTAACACTTCAGGTGTTATCTATTTGGCTACATGTAAATCCTGCACCTCGTTCTATGTAGGAAAAACTATTCGTAAGCTGAAAGATCGTGTTATTGATCATAATTCAGAAATCAGACGGTGTTGTGAAAATAATGCACTATATAAGCATATCAATATTCATGGCTCTGAACACTCTTTTAAGTTTAGAGTTATTGATTTTAATTGTCCTAGTGCCAGAGGTGGAGATTTGAATAATCGCCTTGAGACTAAGGAATTTGAATGGATTTTAAGACTAGCTGCTGATTCACATCCAGGAATTAACAGCAAAGTCAGTTTAAAACCAATTTTAACTAGATTACGTAATATTATTAATTGATTTTTTTTAGTTTTATTATGTTGTTTGCACTTTAAGACTTGTTCATCACATGATTCTTGGCTGCTAATCATGTGACTTTTAGACCTGTATATAAGCTTCTAGTATGCAGACTTGATTGTATTAGTATTGAAGAAGGGTTCTGCCCGAAAGCTTTGCTTTGTTATTAAAGGTGTTTTTTCCTACAAGTTTGTGTTACTTGCTCCACGTTTTGCAGCTGGTTTTTTGGTCTTTATCTGTTGCTGTTATTGGGAATACCTACTTCAAGGTCTACCTCGCAGCCTGTAGTCATTTTTGACATCAAGAAATGGATTTAAATTCCCTCAGATCTCTTATTGATATGGAGAACAATCCTCTACTGAACTTTACAGAAACAATGAACACTGCATCTGAACCTACAGCAGACTTGGATAATGTTGCTGAATTCAATAGAGTATTACAACTTCTGGAAAGAAAGGTAATGGCATTTAAGAGGTTGCAATGGCAACGTTTTAGTTTTTGGCATATCTTGATAAAGGTATTGTCCCACGTGGACTCAGGATCCTTAAAATGCCTTCATATGGCAATACCTTTCCAGAACTACTCAAATCATGGCAACAATTGAATATTAAGCTATCTTTAGACTATATGTCTTTAATGAATGACTTTTTTATAAAAATTGAGGAAGAGTACAAGCGTGACATTTTTTCACTTGAGAGTACTATTTTAGAATTGACTGTATTTCCTAAAGTTACACCTGTATACCAGCAAATGCTTGATAGGATTCAAGCTTTTCAGGTCAGGATGGAAGCTACCAAAAAACGGAAGCTCTAACGCGACATAGGTGACTTCCAAAGAGGGAATATCTTCTCTTGGCCCAGAACTGAGAATCCTCGTACTACTGCTTATCATAAAGTTCCTGCAAGAGAAGGACTTGATTCCCTGGATACTTTTGACAACATTTCTTTAAATAATAATCCACCCTCTACACCCTTGACATCTGAAACTCCCCCTGCACCAGTTATGAATGAGCCTGGCCTTTTGGTATCATGTTTCTCATCCCAAAGCGCATGCGCGCCTATAGGAAGTAAGAACAAGCGTGATGGCAACCTGAATGTGAATACGAACGCTATGGCTATTAAAAAGACACAACAACTAACTTTAAATTTAACTAATAAATGATTCCAACTGGAGCACGCTGAAACCGTCGTGAATAGATCACCCAGGTCTAGAGGTTCACCTGCAAGGTCATATGCAACACAGGCAACCATAGCAAACAAACGTAAAAATGAGAGCCCTTTAGGACTCAACAAAGTAAGTCGCAAGTAGTTGTGGCATTAAATTTATCATCTTTTGAGTTAAATCCTGCTCATTTCTCTCTTTTAGACAAAGGATTTAAATTTATACCATCCTGTAGTGATAATGTTGTGTCTGCTTTAACTGATTTAAAGTTGTTTGTTCGTAACTTGAGTTTAAAACTAATGTTTGGTAAATCTAACTCAATGGGAGACAGTCTAAAACGAAAAAGTACTTTTATTCCACTTAATGCACCCATATTGAATGCATTTCATGATGTGTGTGAACTACAAATAAGAGAACTATACCTACAGCCCATGAGGAATAAGAACTTTAATCTGACTTTTGCAGAGTATGAAGTATTAAAAAGTCTACAAAATAATAATGACATTGTAATAAAGCAAGCGGACAAAGGTGGTATGCCTGTTATTATGGACCGAGACAAGTATTTTTCAGCTGTTTCTCTACTTTTGAATGATGAGAATGCATTTAAAATAGTTACACATGCAGATGTAAAGAAATGTGTGAGTTATGTCAACATGGTAATATTTGAACTTCAGCTTAATGGTGACATCGACCTTGATTTGTTTCATTTTCTAACCGTACCTTGTCCTTTGATACCTCATTTGTATGATATCCCAAAAATACATAAGTCTATGGATAACCCACCAATGAGACCTATCGTCTCAGGTGGAGGCTGGATTACAGAACCGGTTTCAGTTTACTTGCACAAACAGTTACAACCATATCTACTTAATTGTAATACCATCCTGAAAGATACACATGATTTGTTATCTAAGTTACAGCAATGGTATACTAGAAATGAGCCTGATATAAAAACTAAAAGACATTATTTAGTTAGCTTGGATATCGTATCCTTATTTACCGTCATTCCTAATGATGCTGGACTTGAGCTTCTGAGAATTTTTAATAACACAACCTAACCCTGATTTCAAATCCATTGACAACATTTGCTGTCTTATGGATGTTGTTTTGAAAAATAATATTTTTATGTTTAACGAAACTTTATATTTACAGTTAACAGGAATAGCTATGGGTACCTCAGTGGCTAACACATACGCTAACCTAGTCCTTTACCAATGGGAACATAAACATCTGTATAGTAATAGGAATCTTTCTACCTATATTAGTTTTTATCAAAGATTTGTTGATGACTGTTTAATTGTTTGGAATGGTACACTTCATGATCTGGACGTTTTTGTTGACTATTTGAACTCCACAACTGATTATTTGAAATTTAAAATGCAAGTTTCTGAAAATACTATGTGTTACTTAGATTTAAAAATCCAGCTGAATGATGGAATTCTTAATACTTCTGTATATAAGAAGGAAGTTAGCTGTTGTAAATATTTACATTACAGTAGTATGCACGCTCCACATATTTTCAGAAGTGTGGTAAAATCACAATTTATTAGGACAAGTAGGCTCAACACAGATGATGATGTATTCAAGTTACAACTGGATGATTTGATAGTGGAATTTACCTCAAGTGGCTATGATGCGCACCTACTTAATAAGTCAAGAATTGATATTTTAGAGGCTAGGAAGACTTATTTGAAACCTATCAGCTTTAATCAAGGGCAGGATATTTCATTAACTACATCCCAGAAAAACAATAACAGCAATAAAGAGATGACTTCAGTTAGATATATGACTACTTTTAATAGAAGAAGTCACCTGGTTAAACAAATTATCTCAAGAAATTGGATAATTTTATTAGCTTCAGATGAAATGAAAGCTATTGTAGGTGATAAGCCATGCTTCTCTTATAGAAATATGAAGACTATCAAAAGCTTATTGTGTTATAAAGATTTTTATAAACCTAAGCCTATGACGTTGGCTATTAAGCATGGAACTTTTCAATGTTTTAACTGTATTGCCTGTGCACGGATGTTTGGTAATGGTAGTGACATTTTCACACACCCTAGCACTGGTCAAGTATTCAATTTCAAAATTTCAGCTACTTGTAACACTTCAGGTGTTATCTATTTGGCTACATGTAAATCCTGCACCTCGTTCTATGTAGGAAAAACTATTCATAAGCTGAAAGATCGTGTTATTGATCATAATTCAGAAATCATACGGTGTTGTGAAAATAATGCACTATATAAGCATATCAATATTTATGGCTCTGAACACTCTTTTAAGTTTAGAGTTATTGATTTTAATTGTCCTAGTGCCAGAGGTGGAGATTTGAATAATCACCTTGAGACTAAGGAATTTGAATGGATTTTAAGACTAGCTGCTGATTCACATCCAGGAATTAACAGCAAAGTCAGTTTAAAACCAATTTTAACTAGATTACGTAATATTATTAATTGATTTTTTTAAAGTTTTATTATGTTGTTTGCACTTTAAGACTTGTTCGTCACATGATTATTGGCTGCTAATCATGTGACTTTTAGACCTGTATATAAGCTTCTAGTATGCAGACTTGATTGTATTAGTATTGAAGAAGGGTTCTGCCCGAAAGCTTTGCTTTGTTATTAAAGGTGGTTTTTCCTACAAGTTTGTGTTACTTGCTCCACGTTTTGCAGCTGGTTTTTTGGTCTTTATCCCAGAGACTACCCTGTCTTTGGAACAGATTCTCCTTCCGTGTGAAGCAGAGTTTATCCCTAACCAATCCAAGTGTATCTTGGATAACTAGATGGGGAACTGGAAATTCACCACTGGTTTGGCACCTATGTCTCCAGTGGACAGAAGCAGCCTGTAAATGGTTCATTACCCAGCCCCATGCTTGTAAATGCTTCATCTACCAAGCACTTGCTTACACTACCAAGGGTACCAGAACTTACAAATGGTACAAGAACTTATCAGAGATTTTGGATGCATGGCTAACTTAAAATGTCTCTTGTGGTCATTGGATTAGCACATACCCATGAATCTATTAACCTGTATATAAATAAATAAATAATATAATATACATAAATAAAATACATATAAATAATTCCATGATTAGATTCTTAAAAGTCATATCTTACTGATACAGTAATCCTGTGAACAGCCACAGCCAGTTTTCATTGTATAGCAAGTCAAAATCCTGTATATTGTATCACAAAATATATGTTGTTCATTTTTCACATGCTGTAAGCAATTTGTCATAGTATGTAGTAACTAAAGTGGTACAAATTCAGCCTACCTTAAATTCAGCATCTTACTTAAATGATATTCTTGAAGGTGGAATAACATCCTTATTTGCTTTATATAGCTGTAGCCCATATGGTTACTGGTGGAAATTTGGTAATGAAATTTAAAAGAGGGACTAAGATATCACACGTTATAGAGAGGCAATATATACAGCATTAAAGTACATTCCCACTGTAGGTATTGCTTTCAACTGCTACTCAGTACAGCAAATAGCACAATAATGAACTACAGTACTTCTTTGTTGAGTTGCTATTACATTGGAAATAAGGATTTTGTACGTTGTACTAGATACAATATTTTTATTTGCCATGTATAGTAGACAACTTGCCATAGATTGCTGTAATTAAAATGCTGTGCTCAAAAAGTCCAGTGTAGTGTTTCACTAAAAACCCTAAATGTAGGACAAAAGTGCTAAGCATTTTTATAGATGCAAAATGTATGTCTACTGCATGAAAGTTACTTCATGAAATCTAAAAGGGGCCTGTGATATGGCCTTTTATATAAAAGTAGCATATCCATTGTTTCATTGATGTTCACTGCCAGTCTGATAGTTTGCATTACTCTGCATTTTCATTATGTTTGTTGTGCTTAACTTATTTTCAGTACACCAAGTACAATAATGGCCTAGAGCTCTTCCTTACCAAACTGGAATTATATTACAAGTAAAAATCCTCTATAATTTACCAGAAAACAATTATTTTTCACTCCATCATGTCTAAAGTAATATGCCATAAATGAGAATAGCTAAAGTAGTGTGGTCAAATTCAGTGTAGTGCTGCACTGGACCTCATAACAGAACAGCAACCAGTGACACTTTTTCTAGCTGAATATACTGTGGTTACCACATGAAAGTTTCACCATTAAATCTGAAAGGGGCTTAGATATGGCTTTTTATACATGCAATGTATCCATTGTTTCAAAGATGTTCCCTTATAAATATATATATATATATATATATATATATATATATATATATATATATATATATATATATATATATATATATTCTGCATGTCCATTGTGCTAAACTTCAGCTTAGAACAAATGGTATAGAACACTTCTTTCCTGAATTGTTTTTTTTTTTACATTAGAAGCAGAAATCCTGTAATTGTATCAAAAAATATTTTTTTTTTATTTGGCCTACTCTGTAGATAACATGCCATAGATTGGAGCAGTGAAAGTGGTGTGGTCATATTAAGTACAATTCTACTTAGAAATTACAATAGTTGACTATCAGCTTTTATAATGGACTATACAGTTGTTACAGCTTGAAAGTTTTGTAATGAAATCTGACAGGGGGACTGAGATATTACCTTTTTATTAAGCCACGTATCCATTGGTGTTCATAGTCACAACCTGATATTCTGCAATTTCCATTATAAGAGTTGTACTGAACTTGCTTGTTGCATTAATGCTTCTCTGCTACCGCAGGAACTCTTTAGTAATTTTCTATTTTTTTTTAGCAAGGATGCGTCAAAAAGGGAGAAAGAATGTGAAATATTCCTAAACTAAACACAAAGGTGTTGATCTTATAAAGCCTTGCTTTATCAATGTACCCCACAGTTATTTCACAGCACATTGCACAAAGATTTCCTCATAGTACAACCTACTGTTGGTACCCCTCTGTAAGTTAAGTACCATTTCATATTTTTATTTTAGACATCCAAATAAAATCTCAAAACCAAACCACTCTACACCTTTCTGTTAAAACCTTTAACCCTATTTTGCTGTGTAGTACTCAACACCAAGCTAATTGTTGGAGTCTCTATACATTGTAATATTGTCATACTTTATTATTGTTTTTGTTTGTCTTAATAGACAATCCAGATATTAACTTATTCCCAGCACCTAAAATGAAAAACACCATTTTGGTAATACTGAGACAACTGCAGTTACATAGCTATGTTAGCCTTCTTGCATTCTTACAGTGACTGACAGCTTCAGATGTTGGTGCAACTCAAAGCCATAAACACAATCTTACTGTAGCCCAACATACAGATTTAATGAATCACTACTCCCTGCACATACTGCACCAATTCCAGTAGTACTCAAATATTATAATGGGAGAGTTTTGTATGATTACAAGTTGCTAAGGGATATTTCAAATAAAGCAGTATGAGGTAGTTAGAATGCTAGTTTGTCACATATGGTCTCAATGATTTTTCTAGCTGGTATGGCTATCTGACTAGGAAATTTGCTTAATTAATTCTGAACACTTTTTTGTTTTACTGACCTGTTGAGTTTACTCAAAATGAACTCTTGTAATGGAAATATAGCCTACTTCATCACCTTTAACTCAGTTACGGTTTCTCTTAAAAATGAATGCGAGAGTGGTCCTTCGGATTTGCAATCAGCTTCTGACATGACAGTACCTTTTAATTTTACCTGCTGGACAATATGCTGGTCAAATGTGTTTAAACACAAAGAGAAACAAAACATGATAGTGTAATGCATCTGCTCCTTTTTTACTTTACCTTTTTCTAATAAAATCTACAGACTTGAACTGGAAGGATAACTCACATGCTCTACACTGGAAGCTCCTATGCATGTCTTTGATTAGGTTTTCGGATGTCGATCAGAGAGACAAAGAGAGACAGAGACAAACAAACACACACACACACACACACACACATATATATATATATATATATATATATATATATATATATGGGTTTACTTCAAAATAGCAAAAGACAACTTATTCAAATCCCAAATCATCAAGATGACAATATCCGAGCCACATATTCGCAAAACTTTAAACCATCGGAAATGTTCACTGGGAAAGGAACCACTTGGCCACCAGGACAAAATACACACAAAGAAGTGAGTAAAACCCACCAAAGTGGGCTAAATATGCCATCTCCGAGACTGCACTATAGTGGGGAAAAGGGCAAACTTCCCTATTGTGGCCAAGTGGTTCCTTTCCTGGTAAACATTTATGATGGTTTAAGGTTTTGTGGATATGTGGTTTCGATATTGTCATCTGAATGATTTGGGATTGGAGTAAATGGTCTTTCAATATTTTGAAGTAGACCCATATATATATATATATAGATGATGCAGAATGCCGGTCAGGACCAGCACTGCCAGCCGGGTGATTCCACAGGAAGGGGCTGGCGGCGTCCCCAGAGTCACGCCATACCCGTTGGCTCCACACGGTGCGCACCCAGCCCCCGCTCATGCCCGGCGGCCTGACCCAGCCATAGTTGATCGGCGAGGGCAAATGGGGCCATCCCTGTCCCTGAAATGGCGTGGCCTATCTCTCAGGACCCGACGACCCATTGCTACTACCACCAAGATCTGCACCGCAGCTCTACCCTCTACTGGCCCCCTGGGGCTTCTTCAGTGCCACCACAGCCCCTCTCTCCTAGTGTAGTGGCCCCCTCGGCTCCCCCAGCCAGGTAGGTATGGGGGGATGTCGCCATCTATATGGTTGATTAGTCTTTGCCCCTATACCCAGATCAGATGACTGATTTTGTCATCAGGACGGACACCATCCATGACCTCGATCACAGGACTTGGGCCCCTAGACCCTAGGGTAGACAGACTTCCGTATGCCACATTTCCCTGCGCCCGTCGCTTGGGCGGGGATTCAGCACTGGGATCTTCCCTCTTCACTCGCCGTTACTGAGGGAATCCTGGTTAGTTTCTTTTCCTCAGCTTAGTAATATGCTTAAATTTGGTGGGTCGCCACATCTGATCTGAGGTCGTGTTCCGAGTGGGGTCATGGGGGGGTGGCAGGATGGCGGGGGCCTCGGGGGGGCAGGGGCAGATGGGCAGGCCGTCCTCTCCCCTCTCCCTGGGAACCCCTGTGGGCCCACCCCCCCGCTGCAGGACTTCCGGGCGGTGAAGGAGGACGGCCGATGTGGCCCCTGCACATGGGAACCAGGTGGGCGGGTGTCAGGCTCCACCCCAGGATGGCAGCCCACTGGAGCTACCACCGACAGCCTCCAGGGGGACAGGCCGGATGCGTGCCTGGTTCCTCCCATCCTCGGATGGGCTTCCCGGCTCGGGGCGGCAGGGGGAACTCGTCTCCTCGGTCCGCGTCTCTCCCTGGGGGGATGGGGGCCCACAGCGGGCTCCCTTGACTCCCCGGCCATGCCCTCCATGGGGGCCAGATGACTCCCTGGGGCAATGGAAGGCACAATGACCCTCAGACAAGTGTAGCTCTGGGAGTAACCCGGGGTGCAAAGTGCGTTCGAAGTGTCAATGATTAATGTGTCCTGCTGCCTTCCTTGGATGTGGTAGCCATTTCTCAGGCTCCATCTCTGGAATCAAACCCTGATTCCCTGTTACCCATGGTCCCCATGGTAGGCACAGGTAGTACCATCGAAAGTTGATAGGGCAGACATTCAAATGTCACGTCGCCACCACGAGGGCACGTGATCGGCCCAAGTTTATCTAGAGTCACCAAAGCTGGCGGGCCGAGACACGGATTGGTTTTAGTCTGATAAATGCACGCATCACCGGAAGGTCAGTGCTCGTCAGCATGTATTAACCCTAGAATTACCACAGTTATCCAAGTAACGGTGGAGCGATCAAAGGAACCATAACTGATTTAATGAGCCATTTGCAGTTTCACTGTAGTGTCTGTGTGCACTGAGACTTGCATGGCTTAATCTTTGAGACATATGCTACTGGCAGGATCAACCAGATAGGAGTATATTGGTGGGCGGGCGGAGGGGAGAGGCCGGAGCCTGCGACTTCTGCCTGCGGGAGGTGTCCCTCTCCCCACAGAAGGGGCACCCCAGGTGCTGGTTGTGGACCGGCGGCCACGACCCTGGAGGACCGCGGGCCAGCATGGAGCATTGCCGCGCTCAGAGCCAGAGAGGGAGGGAGGGAGAGCTCCCGGAGCTCCCACGCTCGAGGGTGCCCACCAGAGCAGATCAGCCCAGCATGTGACAGGACCCCTTCACCTCAGCCTGGGCTCATTGGTCTCACCTCAACTTCAACGCTGAAGGGCGTGAAATGCTTCGCACCCCCCACGCGCTCCTCGCTCCCGGGGAGGAGAGGCTCGACCCACTAGCCATGACCTGCAGAGCAATGCCATGGGGGCCCTCTGCCAGTGGGAGTCGGTCAGCCCGATTTATTGGTGGATAGTGGGGAGAGGTGCCTCGGCCCCCACCATGAGGGCGCCCACCAGGAGGCATTCTTCCCGGGGGCTGGGACCCAGGCTCGCACTCCCCACGGGACGTCCCATCGTCCCTTAACTCCTGGAGGCTGCCAAATCATGCTGGATCATGTGTGCCCAGCAGACGACCAGGGAGACAGACCTGTGGGGTGCGACTGACCCCACGGAACTCCCCTCAGCCACAGAGGGCCAGATCTGCTCTCATGAGGGCTTCCGCATCCCAATGCTTTCCTGTCCAGAGGGGTTCCGAGGACTTTGCAATATTTCGGGGACGCCGTCGGGTACCAGGTCAGGTTGGACGCCCTTCCCCTGCCAGACAGGAGCTCTTGGGGTCCCGTGGACTCTCGCCGGTCGCTCTCTTGAGGACTTCCACCTGGAGGGGGCCGTGGTCCAAACCCACTCACCCAGGCAGGAGCTCTCCCGGCCCGGCCGATTTCAGCCCCTCTCGCCCTTCCGGAATTCAGTCCCAGAGGGGGCTGTGGTCTGTATCCCCCCCACCCTGGCGGGAGCTCTCCTGGCCCTGCCAATTTTAGCCCCTCTCTCCCTTCCAGACTTCCATGGGGAGAGACCCCTCTGAGCTTCCACTTCTAACAGGGTGGGGGAGTTCTTTTCCTGGGTTAGATATCTCCTGGAGGCTGCCAGATCATTCTGTGTTCCCCATGCCCTTGTAACCTCTCAGGGGGACCTCCCTCCAATCCCGGCGGCCTCACAGAACTCCCCACAGCCACGGAGGGGTAGCTCTGCTCTCATCGGGACTTCCACATCCCGGTCCTTTCCGGTCCAGAGCTCCATGGTCCCCATCTCCCCCAGATCTCCTGGAGCCTGCCTGGCCAGGCTGTGTCCTTGGAGCCTCTCAGGAGGACCTCCCTCCAGTCCCGGCTGGCCCTGTGGAACTCCACTCAGCTTAGGAGGGCCAGGCCTGTTCTCATCGTGACTTCCATGTCCCAACGCTTTCCCATCCAGAGGGGTTCCGGGGACTTTGTGATATTTTGAGGATGCTGTCTGGTACAGGGTGAGGTTGGACACCTTCCCCCTGCTGGGCAGGAGCTCTTGGGGTCCCGCAGACTCCCACTGGTCACTCCCTTGAGGACTTCCACTTGGAGGGGGCCATGGCCCGGACCCCTCTCACCCAGGCGGGAGCTCTCCTGGCCTGGCCGATTTCAGCCCCACTCTCCCTTCTGGACTTCCATGGGGAGGGAGGGACCCCTTCAGGCTTCCACTTCTACCAGGGTGGGAGAGTTTTGCTCCCGGGCTGGATATCTCCTGGAGGCTGCCAGATTATTCTGTGTCCCCTGTGCCCTCGGAGCCTCTCAGGGGGACCTCATTTTCTACAGTTGTGGAAATTCTGGCCTATCAGGCTGCTGTGAGAAGATGCTCATTACAAAACCTTCATATTGTCTGGAGGATGACAGAGATGATATTCAGCTATTACTCCCTTACTCCATTGTACATAACACTGAGAAAGGAAGAAAGAAAAAAAGGGAATGAGTCAGCTATTAGACAAGGGGTTAGAAGGTTAACAGAGAGTAGAGGAAAAAGATGTAGAGAAATCGAAGCTCTCCATCAGATGGTGAAACAGCCTAGGTCTTGTTTGCTGACTTTGTACTGGAAAGTTAGAGTCTATATTTCTGCCCTATAATGTTAGGAGAGAAGAGGTTCATTGTGCACTCAGGATAACTCAAGGGTACACTTTGTAGGATCAGTCAACATTCCATGATATTATGATGATGCAACAGTATAAGCATACCTTGCCATTCTCTTCAGTAGATTTGGCAGGAGTATATTAATAGAACCAATGGGGACCACAAAGTCTGATACAAGCCCCATTTTATTGGGAGATGAATAGTGTAGAACAGCTTCAGAATGTTTTACAGATGCAGAGCAGATTAAGTGGCTGGTCAGGTCAGTACGTGTAAAAACCTGTCAGAATAAACTGCTGTCTTTTGTTTTCCCATTAGACAAGCTCGGAGATATGTAAACCCCTAACTAGCACTATAACAACAGCAGCAGCTGTTTATAAAGCTGCAGAACAAATATAAACTATTGACAGAGACTGTCAGTAAAAGCAAATAGACTCTACATGGAACACCCATCCAAGAATGGAATGAATGGAACAAGGAATGTATTCAGTGTGGTGAAGAAGGGGATCAAAAAGTCATAGAACATAAGGATGTGAGCTATTGATAAATTGGGCATGAATATTTACCCAGGAAAACTGAGACTCGATTCCACAGGACCAAGAAATCAAATAGTTAACTGTCCTTCCTCAACAGGAGACTGATGGCGACAGAACATACCTGCTGTTAGCAAGACTACTGCGGTGCTACAGGCCATGTTTCACTAATGGGGTTGTCCTTTGTTTTATCTTAATGAGTCATGAAGGGTTAGGAAAATATAGATAATGTATATTATATGTTTGTGAAAAATGTGCTTAAGATATGAATTTCTTTTTAAAAAAATCCAGTTTATCTAGCTTTCTGGGAAATAAATTTATTTATTTATTACATTTATTGTCAGATATATTCCAAATGAGCAAAACCCATTTTCATAGGAGGCCCATGGAGAAAAGCTCCACTATTAATGGAAAAGAAAAAGTTTATATTTAAATACAAAATATTAAATGACAAAAAGTATAGGTAAAGTATTATCTAAAATTTTAAATACCCATTTTATGGTAATGACAGGTATTACTATGGCTTTTTTTAGGAAAGGCACAGGAAAAAAGAGAGTAGCAGAAAAGAAAAAAAAAAGATCAGGAAGGGAGGTTGAGAGCTTACTGGAAGAAAAGTTGAAAAATGGTTCAAGTGCTAGTAGAAATAAGAGAGTTGTAATGCCTTACAAGACAAGCGAAAAAAAGATAAAAATATTTACTGGAAAAGTGCAGGTAAACAGTAAGAGTAGCAGGGAGGTGGAAGAGAGAGGTATGGTAGAGGTAAAGAAAAATTAAGAAAATAAAAGTGTGAGGATAAGTATAGTAACAATCTAAAATGTTATATAATTTTAGGTTAATAAAATGCTTTGTAATTGAGTCTATGTGAAGGATGTTTGTTGTTTCATGTGGAAGAACAGGACCTGTTTTATGCTAGATAATACTTTAAATTGTTTAAGAACATTCGGCAATTAGTTTAATTAATGATGCATGTTGAAGTGGAATTCCACAATTTACCTACGTATAGACTGTATAGTGAATTGGCATGATGCTGGTTATTTGATAGAGTTACTTGTAGGTGACTGTGGCTTGAGAGCAGACGTTTCTAGCTTGAGCATATTTAGCAACTATGTTGGACAGGGCTAGACACTGGTTAGGCTGAGAAAGTATTTTGTGTGTACTTTTAGTGGTTGTGATGTCTTTAAGTTAGGTACTTCTAACCAGTTTTCATAGTGCAATGCTGATGAGTTTGATTTTGAAGATTTGTTGCAGTTTTGTTATAAGTATGTTCAAGTTTATGCACCTGTTTTTTTTTTTTGGAATATTAGTAAGGACAGAGGATGATTACAGTAATGCTGCAAGAAGGATAGTTTGAGCTGTGTTTGCTAAGAAGGGCTTAGATTTATAGAGCAGGCCAAGGTTTTTGTTGACTTTGGAATTGATGTCATCTGTGTACTCAATGGATAGTTTATCATTTATGATCAATCCAAGCAGGTTGGTATAGATTAATTTTTCAATAGTTGTATTTTTAGGTGTAGAAGCGGGGTTGCTGGACCTGTATTTAGGAGGCTCCTATTAGAGGTCTACTGTTGACCAAATCAGCTTCCAGTGTGTTGTTTGAATACAGATCTCCCAGCACATCTGCCAGCTACTTGATATACTTTGAAATTATGAATTTCATCTGGTTGCTGCACAGTATTTTCTATTAGTTATTTCAACACCTTCACATCTTGACCGCCTAGTGGTTCAAACATCAGTGCATTTCCTGTCCTTCTGCCCTAGATGTTCCTCCATGACAGTACCCTTCCTTCTTTTTACTCTTTGAAAATGTTAACTTATTTGCATTTCCAGCCTGAAAGCCCGAGTCATGACATCTCTCCTTCTTTATTAACTTTATGTCTAGTTTTGCCCTCCTACAACCTTAAATGTACTTAATATGTTCTGCCTGCATCTCCCTTCACAGGTTTAATTCTGCCTTTATATGCCTGATAACTTTGGATTTCCTTTTTTTGATTGTTTCATAAAGTATTTTTTCTTTACTTTCACTTCACCTTTCACATCCATGTAAACACTCTTCTTCTCTCTCGTAGCCACTTACATCCCATCTGATTGAGGTTGGGTGCCTTCTCTTTCTACTCTACCTCCTTCTGTTGATATATGCATTTATGCCCTTCCTAAATTCCTCACATGGTGCCACCCCATGGCCATTCACTGTCCACATTTTAGCCACCCACATTTTCCCTCATAATGTGCTCAATCCTATTGAACTCAACCATCATGCATTTCCATCCTTACTGCACTCCTTAGATCTATTACTAAGACTAAAAGCTATATTGCAGCTAGATTTCTTTTCCTTGTAGCGGCTTCACCCTGACCCCTACTCCATCTTTATTATTTAAAAAACACATCCAGATTGTTTCCTCTTCTTGTTAGGACACTCTTCTCTTTCTTAAACTGCTTGTCTTCATTCCTTACATTGCAAGTCTCTTCTCCTTGCACATGAGGGTGATAATTCACAATTTACTCTTGATAATTTAGTCTCCGTCATGATTACCATCCTTCTCCCTCTTGCTGACCTTTTGAACCTGATTCTGAACCTTCTATCATCCTTCTGCACTGTATTGTGTGGGCTTATACATCATTGACAAGCGTAAGGAATCCACTACTTCCAATGTAGGGGCCAGTATTTCAGTAATGTCTTCTCTGTTTTCCAGAACCTCTCTTTCTTTTATATTACATTTGACATATTTCATTACAGCTACTCTTCCTATGGCCTTACCTCTATCTTTGTGTCTGTTAGGTCAGAATCTTATGATTTCCATATCCCAGCCCTTTGGTGAGTTATCTTTATTTATGTTTTTGTTATACTTTTTTATGTGTTCTTTTTCCTCCCTGCAGCTGACCATCAGTGGATCTCAGTGGTTCTTCTCATTTGTCAGTTCTGTCTAACCCATTTGGCCTCCCCCAGATTTTATCCAGTAAGGGCTTGGGACAATGAGAAGACTGAGGCATCCCAGAATCACCTGTCATACTTTAAATGTTAATGTCTTCTTTAAGGTAAGCATGGAGCTGTCTCATTTTCCCCATGCTGCTAGCATTACATCTGCATTACATCTGCATGCACCTCAGATAATTTGTTATAAATACTTCATAAGTTAGTATGGCATAGATAAAAGCCAGCGTGGAATTGTATGTGAGATGGTAGTGATAATGGTGCTGCTGGGGTTATCCTGTCTGGTGCTTGAATATGCTGAATTAGGCCTGGGTTTGGGTAGATGTCACTAATAAACTGTGTAGCTGAAACAGAACAAGAGTCTCAAAAGTGTTCCAACAAACTGAAAAAACATCAACTGCAGAAAATACTAAGAAGCTGCAAAACTTTAATAAAGTGGTTTTGACAACTAAGGTCTTCCTCAGAACAATCAAATTAGATGACTTTATCTGTTTAAATACACAACCCTTGATAACATAACTATTAAAATCACTTCCTTAAAATGAAAAACTTGATGTTTAAAATGAGATGTAAAAGTGTACTTACTGTCTTCTGAGTTTTTTAACTGGTCTAGGTTTGTGCAGTTTTGTTTTTTTACTAGTTGGGCCTATACTTTTGCTGTTATTTTTTGTGAGTTGTCTATTAGTGAGCTGAAAGAAAAACAACAATGGGAGAAAATACTAAGATACTGAAAAACGTTAATTAAGCACTTGTGACCACTAAGATCTTCATCAGAACAAGCAAATTACATGAATTTACTTGTTTAAATACACACCCCTTGATCACATTACTAATAAAACCACTTTCTTAAAATGAAAAATGTGACCTTTAAATTGAACTGTGAAAATGTAAAAATGTTTAAAAAAAAAAAAACTATATGTATGTATATATATATATATATATATATATATATATATATATATATATATATATATATATATATCTACTTCACATAATCGAACACCCAAATGTTTGACTTTCATATGGCCGAGACCATATGATCGAAGATTTGAATGTTCAAAAATGTGAAAAAAACAAAAAAAAAAACCCTAAACATTGCTAGCAAGGGGGCAAGCCCCCCTGCATCCTCCATATGGGGGGCTGTGCCCCCCCACTATTTAAATATACCAATTCCAAGATCGCACCACATTGCAGTAAAGGGAAATCTTCACATTCCGCACTCTATGGATATTCCCATTCAGACCATTAGAACTTTTAAAAGCTCGAGCATATGGTCTTAGCCATATGAAAGTCGAGCTTTTAAAATTCGACTATCTGAAGGGGACCCATATATATATATATATATATATATATATATATATATATATATATATATATATACATACACACACCATCAAATAACCATCTTTGTATCTTTGTCTATAAAAATATATTAATGTTCAGCCCTGGTGAGTTGTAAGCATTAAACAAAATCTGCCACTTTAACTCCTTGAATTCTAGCTCCCTCTCCCTATCACCATCAAAATCACAAAGAACTTGAGCTATTACATAAAACAAAAAGCTCTTAAAGTCTTTGCATTCAGTAGAATGTTTTCCTCTAGTATTATTCACATTTTTCATCTTAACTGCATAATGATGTTCATATATACGTTTCCTCAATTCCCTATTAAGTTTCCCTATATAAAATGATTCATAGATAGAACAATTGGTTAAATATACCATAAAACTATAGCATTTAAAAGATCCCTTTTTGTCCTTTGTATATCTGTTATTCCTTTTCTAATAAAGTTTTCATGTTTTTGCCTTTTTTGTTAATAAATATAGATTCCTTTCCCATCACATTTTGATATCCTCACTAGCAGCCAAAATTCTCCACTCATTTTGGATGCCCTTTTTTATGGCATCACTATCTTAAGATAAAAAGTAATATAGAGATCGACCAATCCTTGGCATTGTAACTCAGATGTTTTTTGTTCCTTACGTCTTCTTCTTCTTCTCTGACTTTCTTGAATAATTGGAGCTATAGTTGTTCTGTGTAAAGGTACATGTCAGAAAGTCCATATTTTATTAATATAGGAAGTGACAGAATTTATCAAATACCAGGTACATGTTCGTCTAGATTTGTGGTGTATTTGGCCAAATGTTCTATCTGTGAGTCATTTTACATAGGGAAAAACTAATAGGGAATTATTTATTTCTGATGAAGCCCTGTATGTTAACAAAGATGAAAGCACCAAACTATTTCTTTCCTTTTGTGTGTAGATTAATAAAGTCCTTAGGTTTCTACTTGCTGTTTCCTGGAGTCTTTCACCTGGTCCAGGGTTATGCAGTTTTGGTTTGGATGTCACTACTAAGTTTTGTAGTTATGGAGGCATAGGCCAACTAGGTGGCCACCTAGGGCATCGGTCTAGCACGGGCACTTTTCCAGTATTTATTTGGTGTAGGTAGACCCGGATGGGGGCACTGGGTAATGTGGTGGGGGTGCTGTGGAGCCCTTTTTCCTAGGGCACCAGTTGATCTAAGGCCACTCCTGGTGTGATGGCATAGGTAGAGGTATATTTGACTGATTTTATATTTAATACATAATTTGTGACTAAATGGCTGCTCCACTGGATAATTGTATTTGAACAGTATGGGCATGTAATGGCACAGGTGGAGGCATTTTTTGATTGATTTTATGTATAATATCCAGTTTGCAAGTAAATGGCTGTTGCTTTGAATAATTGTACTTAAGCAGTAGGATATATGAGTGCTCATATAGATGGGGTATAATTGGGCAATGAGGTTCAGAGGTATTTTGTTGGAGGACACAATATAAAGAGTTTGTTGGAATTGTGGGGGTAATGGATGCTGGTAGGATGTTAAATGTGCAAGTAGAAGGAGAGGTGCTATTATGACGAACTACGGGAGAAACACATTGTTTTTTAAATGTAAGAATCAGAGGGTTTTTAAGGATTAAATGGCCATTAAAGTCTGTGTTTCTCTCCATGTTTCTGTATAATTTCCACCTGTCAAAGAAATGGTTTAACATGGTAAAAGGTCTCTGTAATGTCACTGATACTGGCTGCTACTGTCAAACTATATTTATATTTCAAAAAGAAATAGTGTTGGGAAAGTTATACTGGACTTCATTTGAGCAAGCCGTATTTGCCTAGGTGAAATCATGAAACAGTACACCTTGTTCATTGTTTTTCCTTCTTTTGCCAATGTTCTGTATAGTCCTGTTAATAGCGAAGACAGTGTAGAAACACACACAGACATATACAAATATTATGTAAGTTGACTAATGCATATAAAGGGGAGTATACATATGTAAATATCATGCATACATATATGTATATGTGTATGTCTGTATCTGTATCTATATCTACATCTTTCATTCTCTCTCTCTCTCTCTCTCTCTTTCTATATATGCATATGCACACATATATTTGTGTGTATGTGTGCTTGTGTGTGTAAGTAGTAAAAGTTTTTAATACACACAAAAAGACAAGTGGCAGGAGCAGAGGCACACACACACACACACACACACACACACACACACACACACACACACACACACACACACACACACACACACACACACACAGTGAGTGTGTGTGTTTGTTAAAAGCCTTAATAATAAAAATGAAATTGTGTTAAGTACTCTTCTGCTAGGAAGAGCTGGTGTAAATTTTGTTTTTCTGTTTAATTAATTCCTTAGGGGGGAAATATTAATTGTCTTCAGGAAGTCTAGTGTTGATGGCGTGTATGTGTGTCAGGAAGACTAATGCTGATGATATGTATATATGTCAAAAGCTGTGACTGGAAAGCTAATTAAGCAGGAAGAAATCATCTATTTTCAGTATTAGTTTTCTTAGGTGTGGACGTCTACTTCTGAAATGTCACATTCATTGTTGACATTGTTTATTCTTTATTGTACTTCTAACAATAGTTACTTCACCTGATATTTTGTTGTCATTACATTCTCTGAGTATGTCTTTTCCCAACTTATTGGAACTGGAACTGATTTACTTCATGTCCTTAATGTTTACAGAGACACAGAAGGCTGATGGCATAATAATGGTTTCAACTGAAGGTTAGGGCAGGTGTTCCTTCAATTTCTGAAAAAAAAAATGTGGATGTCAACATAGTGCTCCTAAAATGAATTTGCCCATGTCTATATATTGCAAGAACAAAACTGTCACTCCACTGACAGAAATGCAATTGCTTTATTATTTTGGATTTTATCACAAAAGAATCTCAGTAGTCTGAGGTATATATTTCTGCATTTCCAAATATAAAACACTGAGAAATTGAGAATGTTTACAGTGGGAAACCTTCAGCTGCAAAACAGTCACTGTTTTTGAGTAAGGAGTATAACAAAACTATAATCTAAAATTGGAACGTCATTTGGAATAATTAATAATTAACTGTTAAACTTATTGGATGGGATTTAAGAATCCATTACATTTTCTATACACTCTACTTTCAGTGTGACATGAAATAAGAATAAAAATGAAGACTAACAATTCAAGAATTATCTTAATGATATTTGGTTACTGGACTTCTATGGTTCTTAAACATTGCTGCAACTGTTTGGGAAGGTCAAAGAGTAAACTAAGAAGCCTAGAAAAATGAGTCATCTGCCAGACTTCCAGGAACAGCAAATGTGACACTGACTTATGGCTAATCCAGACATGTGTTTGTGGTGCAATAGGTGGCACACTCGCCTTTGGTGCAAAAGGCTGTAGGTTCTTTTCCCATACAGGCAGATCAATTGCTGACACTGGAGAGCAGCATAAGGAAGGCACTGCACAACGTATTAAACCAAGGTCCCATCTGCTTGAGAAGGTGGTGGCTCAGTCGGATGTAAAAGAGCCCATGGCACCTATTGAAAAGAGTAGGAAAAGTTCTCTGATGCTTGGCCAAATTTCCCCTAGTAGTATAAATGCCACCTCGAGTCTCCCCTAAATAGAGGCTACCAGCCTAGAGGAACTAACCCAGTCAACAAAAGGATAAATAAATACAACATTTAGGTGACAATAAACACTGTGTTTACACTCAGGTTCTGACTGGACACTTCTATGTTATAAATGTTCGCATATTTATTTATTTAACATTTGTTTACTGGAAAAGTCCAACTGGACAGAGCCCATTTTCAGCAGCGGCCCAGGGAGAAACAAAGTGGGAGGGAATAGGAGCACCTGGAGGAAACCCATGCAAATGCAGGGAGGGCATGCAGACTCTGCACAGAAGACAGCCCCACTGAGAATCGAACAGAAGAACCTCTTGCTGTGAGGTGGCAGTGCTAACTGCTGTACCACCTCACGGCCATAATATGTTACATATAATTTATAATATATAGGTCAATACACACATTCATTAGTATACATATATGTACACAAGACACATGCATATTTTATGTTGTTACATTGTTTTGTGATTACATATCCCGTGTTGCAGAACATCATAAATTGTTGTAAAGAAACAAACTGATAAAACAAGAATTGTACTGTTCATTTCTAATTGAGGGGATATATTTGTACTATACATAAAGGCATTCATGAGATTCAGTGACTAAAACTCATGTTACACAGACTTGTGGAAATTATTAAGGTTGTAGTTATTCTGCAAAACTGTAAACTTGCTATTCTTTATTTGATGAAACATTGTTTTTTTCTTTGATACAGTTAGTGACAAATTTATTCAGCATTCAGCATTTATTACAGGGTACTATCAATTACTAAGTGGTCACTTAGTGGTAGAACTGGGATATTTTTCCTCTTGTACTAACTACTTGCAAGATTCAGTGACTGAAGACCACAAAATATAAACACCTGGAAATTACATAAAGGACAATTATTTTGCAAAATCACATGCCCATTGTTCTTGTCAGATTGAAAATAAGAATACATTTATACTTTGTACTAATTTTCTTTCCTGATTGTATATTTTATGCCATGTGGGGTTTCAAATTAATAGGTGGGCACTTTTCATGTAAAGCAAGATTGCTGTTATTCTTCCCAAGGAGAGGCATATATTTTATTTTCCCAGTCATATAATTGCTTGAGTACTTCAGTGATTAAAGATCATATAACACAAGCTAAAGTAAACTAAAGTCATCAAAAGGTAGTTATTCTGTAAAATTATGAAAGGTAGTTTTTTATAAAATCTCAAAATTATTATTTTGCCCTGCCATTAAGTAAGCAAGTAAGTAAGTAAGTGCACTTTTTCATTGATACAGTGGGTGATCTTTTCTGATTATGTGTTATATACCAAAGAATACTGGAACATTCTGGAAGGGCATTGACTCTGAAGCCCATATTTGAAATCACATAGGGGGACAGATACAGACCATCCATGGCAAAGCAGTGTGGTCTGCTGATCGCCCCCTTAGATTAGTTATCTGTGCCTCTGTCCAGCAGAGCCATTGAAGTGGCTTTTTCCCATCCACTCGTCAAGGTTTCTCTTGAAGAGGGTTAGCAAAGAGCTCTGCCTAATGTATCTTGTTCCAGAGCATGGGAAGTCTCTGGGACAGGAATCTATCCCTCCAGCACATCCTATTTATTGTTGTGGTGAGGTTTAGATCCCCTGGAGCGTGTGGCTCAAGGGGATATGGTTTTCTTTAGGTGGAGCATGTCCATCAATTCTGGGTTGGACATGGCCTTGTATGTCAGGCAGAGCTCACCTCTGAGTAGGCGATATGCAACTGAGTACAGCTGGAGTTTCTTCAGTCGAGCTGCATCGGGCATCTGCTTGAGGCCAGTGATCCTCTTGGTGAGGAACTTCTGTGGTCTTTCCAGTTGCTGCAGGTGTCTTGTAAGGTACATCCCAAATGGGGCATTGCACTTTATGATGGCTCTGATGAGTGATGCATAGAGGGGCCCAAAGACCTCTTTCGATCTGGATGTAAACCCTTTTGTGATTATGTAGGCCACATAGAAGGATTTTCTAACCACTTTGGCAATGTGATTATCAAAGGAGAGGTTACTATCTATTTGGGTCCCCAGATCCCTTATTACGTCTTCCATATTTAGGGGGCTACCACCTATGTGGCAGTTTGCGGGTACTTTGTTTTTTCCAAAAGGGATGACTATGCCCTTTTTGGCATTTAGCTTGAGGCCATGGTTTTGACACCATGTATCTGTCTCAGTGAGACCCTTTTGGAGGATGCCTGTGTCAGCCGGAGAGTCAATTATAGCCCCTAGTTTGCAGTTGTCTGCCATAGTCCTCCTGTGCTTGCCTGTACCTCTGAGAAGTATATATGCCAAACAGGAGGGGTCCTATGACTGAGCCCTGGGGAATGCCACTTGTAACCGGTTTAGAGTCAGACCGAGCTCCTGCAACTCTTACCATGTGGGTTCTGTCTGTGAGCCAGTTGGCAACCTGTCTCGTGATGTAGAGGTTTATGTTCAGACTGGTGAGCTTGTGTATAACACCTGAGTGGGGAATGGTGTCGAAGGCCTTTGTAAGGTCTAGGTAGGCTGTGTGAACCACCTTTTCCATGTCTATAGCCTTGGTAACTATCTCAAAGAAGTCCACCAGGTTTAGGAGGCATGATCTGCCCTTAACAAAGACAAACTGGGTAGGGTCCAGTGTTTGGAGGTTTCCAATGTCTCTGTTAATGAGATCCATGATGATACGCTCCATAGCTTTGCAGACCAAGCTAGTAAGACTTATAGGGCAATAGTTCTTGGGGTCTGTTGTGGCTCCACCTTTGTGGAGCAGAATAACCGTTGCTGTGCACCACTCTGTGGGCACGTAGCCTGTGGAGAGGCTGAGTTTAAACAGTGTATTTAGGTGAGGGGTTAGTTCATCTTTGAGCTCATGAAGGATGCAGCCTGGGACACCGTCTGGTCCCATTGATGCTGTGTTTTTGGTTTTGGAGAGGGCTGTTTTAACCTGAGTGTCTCTGATTTCAGAGGCACTACATTCTTCTGGTATAGTTATGGGCCCCTTTGGAGTGAGAGAGGTGAAGTTGGCAATGAACCTGTCTGCCAGGATGTTGGCTATATTGGTTAGTTCAGTGTATTTTGTGCCATTCTGCACTAACTCCGAGCAGATCTGAGAATTGCCACTTAGATTCTTGACATAGCTAAAGAATGCCTTGTGGTTATCTTTGGAGTCCATGGCAATTTTTCTTTCGAAGCTAGCCTTGGATGATTTTATGAGGGAATGTAGTTTCTTGCTGATACTGATCAGGGATGTCTTCCCTTCTTGGGATTTTACTCTTTTCTGTACTAGTTTCCTCCTTCTATTGTATAGCTTGTTTATGGCAGAGGTCTACCAGACTGGTTTCCTTTACTTGGAGGAGTGAGTCTTGGTTTTGTTTGGGATAGCATGATCCATGCATTCTTGTAGGTGCCCATAGAGTGCATTAGTAAAGGATTTTGCAGCTTGGACAGTGTTATCCTTTAGCATGGGGGCATTGAAACTTCCCACCTCGGTCTTAAGTAACATGAAGTTTGCTTTTGAGAAGTTTTTCACAGTGGTTTCTTTGACCGGGGGGGGGAGGGGGTGGTGGTGGAATGTGGATATCCAGAGTGATTAGTTTATGGTCAGATCTAACCAGCGAGGGGTTGACTTCCGGTGTGGAACACCGTTCGCCCATGTTGGTGATGACCAGATCCAATATGTTGTCACCTCTGGTGGGAGTGTTGACCAGTTGATCCAGGGTGTTTCAGTTTATTAATTCTAGGAGATGTTGGGCAAGGGAGTTCGTACTTGAGTAGTTCTCCCAGTTAATGTTTGGGTAATTGAAATCACCCAGTATCAGGGTGTTTGGTAGGACCTTTATGTTTCCCAGTGTTTCCAGGAATGCGGAGTGGGGGTCCTGGGACATGGTGGGTTATCTGTAGCAAGCTATAATTTGAATAGCAGTTTTGCCCATTGTTAGTTGCACGTGGATGATCTCTGAAGCATAGTGCTGTGCCACTAACCTGGAGGTGTGGGTATCCTTGATGAATATGGATACCCCCCCTTTGTATTTTGGTCCGGGCTTTGTGGCTGAAATGTATGGTATGAGTTGTAGCCTGGTAGTGCTGGGGTGCTCTCTAGAGCCTTAAACCAGGTTTGTGTCACTGCGCATATATCGATTTTCTCCACACCGAGGAGTGCCTCGAGTGCATGCATTTTGAGGGAGGTTTAGACTTCTGGCATTGAGCAGCATTACCCTCAGTTTTTTTGTTATTTGTGCTATTAAGGTGGTGGGTTTGTCTTTTGAGCCTTGCCTAAAAAAGGCACTATGGGGGGTGGCAAAAGCCTTGGCCAGTATTCAAAAGCCCATGTGTGACAGGTGCAAGCCGTATCTAGCAAAGCAGTGTGGCTTGTCGAGCATGTCATCCCAGGCTGACAGACACTGGATCCCCTTTGAATGACACCAGAAGCTTAGCCAATTGTTGAAATTGATATATTTTTCTCTATACCATGGTATCATTCTTGGTGAGGGCAGGATGCTACTCAGGGCCAGGGTCATACCGGCCTGGGCAATGTGATCAGAGAGCTCATCCATGTCTCTTTTCTTGTAGTCCTGGGAAGTACGGCTCAGGTCATTCACACCAACATGGACAATGACATAGTCATATTTGTACTTGTTCTGGAGTGACCTGAGTGCTTGTGTTATGTGGCGGATCCTGGCACCTGACAAGCAACTAACAGTAACCTTCTCCTTATTCAGCCTAGTGAGTGGGACATTAGTGTGCCTGACTATACAGTCACCTATTACTAGTGTGTTGGGTATGTTATTTTGCCTTAAGGGCTGTGATTGTGTGGCACAGTGGTTTGGTAAAGTATGTGTTTCATGGTTTATGTTGGGGGCTGGAGGTTGCTTGGATATCTGCTTTGGAGGTCTCTGTTGCCTTTGCAGATTTTTATTTAGCGCCTCCAAGTATGTTTTTGTGTATTTATGTGTGTTTTTTGCCAGTGCTGGTTTCATAGGTCTATGTGAGACTGGTGGTGTGATGCAAGTAATTCCCTTCTCCTCTTGATAGCCTGGTCCAATCTTGGGTTGAGAGAATTTAGCCTCCAGTTTGGCTGTATAATTGCATCTCTCGCATGTATTAGTGTTTGGTGGAAGGAGGAGAGGGTTGTCTGTGTACATGAGACAATTGTAACATTGCCTCAAAATTCCCAGATTCACCAGTTGGACTGGGGAGTACACCTGAAACTGCCATTTGGACATGCCTGGATAGGTACGGTGAACTGTTTTACTGATTGGCTGGTAAGGTCGAATAGTGAGCCTTGTCCTTCTCTACAGTATAGGGGAGGTCTAGTGCTAAGGTTTATTAGTGCTTGCTATGAGTTTTGGGGAAGTGCCGGGATGAGAAGTGAATGATTTGAGTGCTTAAGTTGAAAGTTTGTCTAGTTCCAAAGGAAAAATTGAAGAGTAGACTTTGTGGAGCCGGGAATAGTTATACCCTAGCTAACTGGTGTTGCCCGGTGTGCAAAACTGCGCAAATGCGGGTTTTATAGCAGGCAAATAAAAGAGATAGAAATTAGCCCAAAATGACCAATAAACTACTAATTTCTGGGCTGAAACCACTCCTCCAGGGACAGATAAGCTGCTCAAAGCTCCCTCTTTCACAGTGAACAGACAAACTTCCTTCTATCCAAGTAAGGTATGGGCAAACACAGAAACTTGTAACACAGCCCTGAATTCAGCCCTAACCTGAAAATTGGACTAAACTAGCTTAGAAAGGTGGGAAAACAAATATTGTTTTTTTGTTTTTTTCAGAAAATAAAGCAGATACAATAAAAAACACTTTAAATGCACAGAAATGGCTATCGCACTTGAGTGTGTAACCTACAACAGTTAAACAGGTAATTTAAATGCAAAAACAACTTTGCTAAAGTTCAGGCAGTAAAATAAGTACAATATGTAGCTAAAACAAGCTTTTTAAATCATAGAAACTCTAGAAAATCTGTGTTTTAGGCAGAATTAGCTAAAGGCAGCAAGAAAATGCAGAAAAATGAAACTTAATCACTCCAAAGTCTCTCTTTTGTCTCTCTGCTGCTGTAGAACTTTGCAGGGCACCAGGCAGGAGCTTGATGAGCTGTATACAAGCACAAAAACCTTGCAAATGCAGGTTTTATAGCAGGGAAATGAAAGAGATAGAAATTAGCCCAAAATGGCCAATAAACTACTAATTTCTGGGCTGAAACCACTCCTCCAGGGACAGATAGGCTGTTCAAAGCTCCCTCTCTCACAGTGAACAGAGAAACTTCCTTCTATCCAAGTAAGGTATGGGCAAACACAGAAACTTGTAACATAGCCCTGAATTCAGCACTAACCTGAAAACTGGATTAACTAGCTTAGAAAGGTGGGAAAACAAGTATTTTTTTTGTTTTTGTTTTTTTCATTAAATAAAGCAGATACAATCAAAAAACACTTTAAATGCACAGAAATGGCTATCACACTTGAGTCTGTAACCTACAACAGTTACACAGGTAATTTAAACACAGAAATGACTTTATTAAAGTGCAGGCAGTAACATAAGTACAATATGTAGCTGAAACAAGCATTTTAAATCACAGAAACTCTAGAAAATTGGCATTTTAGGTGGAATTAGCTAAAGGCAGCAAGAAAAAGCAGAAAAATTATACTTAATCACTCCAAAGTCTCTCTTTTGTCTCTCTGCTGCTGTAGAACTCTGCAGGGCACTAGGCAGGAGTTTGCTGAGCTGTATACTAGCACAAACACCTTGCAAATGCGGGTTTTATAGCAGGGAAATTAAAGAGATAGAAATTAGCCCGAAATGGCCAATAAACTGCTAATTTCTGGGCTCAAACCACTCCTCCAGGGACAGATAGGCTGCTCAAAGCTCCCTCTCTCACAGTGAAGAAAAACTTTCTTCTATCCAAGTAAGGTATGGGCAAACACAGAAACTTGTAACACAGCCCTGAATTCAGCACTAACCTGAAAACTGGACTAAAGTAGCTTAGAAAGGCGAGAAAACAAGTTTTTTTTTTCAGAAAATAAAGCAGATACAATAAAAAAAACACTTTAAATGCATAGAAATGGCTATCACACTTGAGTGTGTAGCCTGCAACAGTTAAACAGGTAATTTAAACACAAAAACAACTTTGTTAAATTGCAGGCAGTAAAATATGTACAATATGTAGCTGAAACAAGCTTTTTAAATCACAGAAACTCTAAAAAAGTGGCATTTTAGGGGGAATTAGCTAAAGGCAGCAAGAAAATGCAGAAAAATGATACTTAATCACTCCAAAGTCTCTCTTTTGTCTCTCTGCTGCTGTAGAACTCTGCAGGGCACCAGTCAGGAGCTTGCTGAGCTGTATACTAGCACAAACACCTTGCAAATGCAGGTTTTATAGCAGGGAAATTAAAGAGATAGAAATTAGCCCAAAATGACCAATAAACTACTAATTTCTGGGCTGAAACCACTCCTCCAGGGACAGATAGGCTGTTCAAAGCTCCCTCTTTCACAGTGAACAGACAAACTTCCTTCTATCCAAGAAAGGTATGGGCAAACACAGAAACTTGTAACACAGCCCTGAATTCAGCACTGACCTGAAAACTGGATTAACTAGCTTAGAAAGGTGGGAAAACAAGTATTTTTTTTTGTTTTTTTCATTAAATAAAGAAGATACAATCAAAAAACACTTTAAATGCACAGAAATGGCTATCACACTTGAGTCTGTAGCCTACAACAGTTACACAGGTAATTTAAACACAAAAATGACTTTGCTAAAGTGCAGGCAGTAACATAAGTACAATATGTAGCTGAAACAAGCTTTTTAAATCACAGAAACTCTAGAAAATTGGCATTTTAGACAGAATTAGTTAAAGGCAGCAAGAAAATGCAGAAAAATGATACTTAATCACTCCAAAGTCTCTCTTTTGTCTCTCTGCTGCTGTAGAACTCTGCAGGGCACCAGGCAGGAGTTTGCTGAGCTGTATACTAGCACAAACACCTTGCAAATGCGGGGTTTATAGCAGGGAAATTAAAGAGATAAAAATTAGCCAGAAATGGCCAATAAACTGCTAATTTCTGGGCTGAAACTACTCCTCCAGGGACAGATAGGCTGCTCAACGCTCCCTCTCTCACAGTGAACACAGAAACTTCCTTCGATCCAAGTAAGGTATGGGCAAACACAGAAACTTGTAACACAGCCCTGAATTCAGCACTAACCTGAAAACTGGACTAAAGTAGCTTAGAAAGGCGAGAAAACAAGTATTTTTTTGTTTTTTTGTTTTTTTCAGAAAATAAAGCAGATACAATAAAAAAACACTTTAAATGCACAGAAATGGCTATCACACTTGAGTGTGTAGCCTGCAACAGTTAAACAGGTAATTTAAACACAAAAACAACTTTGTTGTTAAATTGCAGGCAGTAAAATATGTACAATATGTAGCTGAAACAAGCTTTTTAAATGACAGAAACTCTAAAAAAGCGGCATTTTAGGGGGAATTAGCTAAAGGCAGCAAGAAAATGCAGAAAAATGATACTTAATCACTCCGAAGTCTCTCTTTTGTCTCTCTACTGCTGTAGAACTCTGCAGAGCACCAGGCAGGAGCTTGCTGAGCTGTATACTAGCACAAAAACCCTGCAAATGCAGGTTTTATAGCAGGAAAATGAAAGAGATAGAAATTAGCCCAAAATGGCCAATAAGCTACTAATTTCTGGGCTGAAACCACTCCTCCAGGGACAGATAGGCTGCTCAAAGCTCCCTCTCTCACAGTGAACAGAGAAACTTCCTTCTATCCAAGTAAGGTATGGGCAAACACAGAAACTTGTAACACAGCCCTGAACTCAGTAGTAACCTGAAAACTGGACTAAAGTAGCTTAGAAAGGCAGGAAAACAAGTATTTTTGTTTTTTTTTCCAGAAAATAAAGCAGATACAATCAAAAAAACACATCACACTTGAATGTGTAGCCTACAACAGTTAAAAAGGTAATTTAAATACAAAAATGACTTTGTTAAAGTGCAGGCAGTAAATTAAGTACAATATGTAGCTGAAACAAGCTTTTTAAATCACAGAAACTGTAGAAAATTGGCGTTTTAGGCAGATATAGCTAAAGGCAGCAAAAAATGCAGAAAAATGATACTTCATCACTCCAAAGCCTCTCTTTTGTCTCTCTGCTGCTGTAGAACTCTGCAGGGCACCAGGCAGGAGCTTGCTGAGCTGTATACTAGCACAAAAACATTGGGAAAACAAGTATTTTTTTTTTCAGAAAATAAAACAGATACAATCAAAAAAACACTTTAAATGCACAGAAATGGCTATCACACTTGAGTGTGTAGCCTACAACAGTTAAACAGGTAATTTAAACACAAAAATGACTTTGTTAAAGTGCAGCAGTAAAATAAGTACAATATGAAACAAGATTTTAAAATCACAGAAACTGTAGAAAATTGGTATTTTTGGTGGAATTAGATAAAGACAGCAAGAAAGTGCAGAACAATGACAATCACTCCAAAGTCTCTCTTTGGTCTCTCTGCTGCTGTAGAACTCTGCAGGGGACCAGCAGGAGCTTGCTGATGTGTATACTAGCACAACAACCTTGCAAATGTGGGTTTTATAGCAAGGAAATGTTTTAGGATTAAGTGGTTCTCAGCGCTAATCAGTTTTAGGCAGTCTTCTTAGTAGTTTACACTCCTACAGCAACCAAGCAAGTGAGCTGTGATCCTGCCTTGTACTATCTACCCTGTAGAATAAGTAACAAGGATACAAAGCCATGGACATGCACTTCCCTGCTATTGCCACAGCAGGCCTGGTGGACAAAGGCATTCTCAGCCATCGAAGCAATTGCCTCTTGTACTCTGACAACCATATTCATATGTTTTTAGGATAAAGTGATTGTCAGAGTACATGTGTGACCTGGCCTCTCTCTACTGCTACTATGGAACATACGAAAGACTTCCTAATGTTAAAAAAAGGTCTGGAGCTGCCAAGAGAGCAGAAACAACAGAGTAAGGCAAGAAGCCAAAGAGAAAGTACAGGAAATCAAAGAAAATAGATGTGGCAAGTCTCTAGGGCACTGATAATTTTATACCAAGACAATAGGTCATAATAGTTAATAGACAGACACATATGGAAGCAGAAGGTATAGAAACTGTATCGTCCTCTACTCCACTAGATATTCCATCGTCCATCTCTCCCCCAACCATTACTAGAAAGCAGGTTCTCATGGTGCTATCCAAGGCCAAGAAAACTGCAGTGATGTGTCCTGATAATATCCCAAGACAACTCCCTACTCAGCTGCAGCCTGCAATGGGTTTTATATCTAATGAATGCAGGACTGCAGTGGTTATTCCACTGCACAGGACAGTCCATTCATGGACCCGGGAAACTACCAACCCTTAGCCCGACAACCCTGCTATACAGGGCTATGGAGAAGATAATCATGGATATCATAAATGATGGCATAAATAACCTACAAAGACTGGAGCCTAGCCAGATTGTGTTTGTTAATAGCAGGTCTAGCATGCTAAAATTGGTGGAATTCTTTGAGAAGGTTACAAAAGTGATGTATGGTGGAAAATCAGTACATACTGCCTACCTTGACCTGGTCAAGGCATTTGTCACAGTATCCTACTAGGCATTATTAGAAAGTTTACTAAAATAGCTATTAACTCATACATGGCTTGCTCAATAGCCAGCTGCCGTACTGCAGGACCCAAGAAGTTAGAATAGGGGAATCTGTTTCCACAAAAATATCAGATACTAGTGGGGTCCCCTACAACTCAGTGCTAGGGCCACTGATGTTAGGGATCTACTTTTCTGAAGTCAAAGCTGATGTCATGGGAGTCTAGCTGACTAGGTTTGCAGATGATTGCAAACTGTGAGCAATCACTGATTCCCACCAAGGTACTAGTACCCTACAGGAGGGCCTGACACAGATTAATAACTGATGCCAGAGTCATGGCCTAAACTTCATTGCTAAGAAGTGCATCATAGTTCATAGGTTCATAGGTGTGTACTAGGCTAATGGCCCTGGAGCCTTTACAAGCCTAGCCCATAGGATTACTCTGGCATTGTGCCACCCAAACTTAGTTTCTAGTGCCTCTGTCAAGTAGTGCCAATGGAGTGATCCCCAGGATGAATTTTCTATTTCCCATCCACTCATCAAGATGTCTCTTGAATAGGGCTAGTGAGGTGCTCTGCTTGACATGTATGGGAAGTCTATTCCATAGCATGGGCACTCTCAGGGTTATGAACCTGTCCCTCCAGCATGTTCTGTTGATTGTATTAATGAGGTTGAGGTCTCTGGAGTGTGTGGTGTGGAGGGATTGGGATTTCTTTAGATGTAGCATTTCTAACAGAGCTGGGTCAGACATGGCTTTGTAAGTCAAGCAGAGATCACCTCTAAGTAGGCGATATGAGACAGAGAATAGCTAGAGTCTTTTGAGTCTGTCCGTGTAGGACATATGTTTAATGCCTATGATCCTCTTCATGAGGTACTTCTGTGGCCTCTCCAGCTGTTGCAGGTGTCTAATGAGGCAGATGCCAAATGGAGCAATATACTCAATAATTGGTTTAATGAGAGAAGAGTAGAGAGAGATGATAATGTCTTTCTTCCTGGATGCAAAACCCTTGGTAATGAGATGTTCCACATAGAAGGACTTTCTGACCAAAGTGGGAATGTGGTAGTTGAAGGAGAGGTTGCTGTCAACCTGCATCTCCAGGTCTCTTATAACGCCTTCAGTGTTCAGCGTGCTCCCATCAATGTGGTAATTAGTGGGAACTGTGCTTTTACCAAAGGGGGATGACAACGCATTTTTTGGCATTAAGCCTAAGGACATGGTTTTGACACCAGTCAGTAGTCTCAGTGAGGCCTTTCTGTAGGATGTTTGCATCACTTGGGGAGTTAATAATGGTTCCCAGCTTGCAGTCATCTGTGAACTTGGTCAGCCAGAGTCCTTTTGTGTTGGCCTGGATGTTTGAGACTTCTCAGGCATCCAGGCCAACACAAAAGGACTCTGGCTGACCAAGATGTCAAACAGGAGAGGACTCAGGACCAATCCCTGTGGGACTCCAACTCGTGACTGGTTGGTAGTCTGACTTGGAGTCTGCTAATTTCACACTGTGTGTTCTATCTGTGAACCAATTTGCAACCCACCTAGTGATATAGGAGTTGACACCTAGTTTGATGAGTTTATCAATAATTCCTGAATAAGGAATGGTATCAAAGGCCTTGGCCAAATCGAGGTAGGTTGTATGCACTGCCTTACCTTCATCCACAGCCCTGGTGATTGACTCAAAGAAGTCAACCAAGTTGAGCAGGCACGATCTCCCTTTCACAAAGCCACATTGCATGGGGTCTAGAGTTTGGAGATTTCCTATATCTTTGTTAATCAGGTCCATAATGATGCACTCCATAGCTTTACATATCAGACTCATCAGGCTAATGGGGTGATAATTCAAGGGTCTGTAGTCACTCCCCCTTTATGGAGAGGGATGACTGTAGCAGTGCACCATTCAGTAGGGACAAAGCCTGAGGTGAGGCTGTGATTGAATAGGGCACACAGATGTGGTGCCAGTTCACTTCGTAGTTCATGTAGAACACAGTCAGGGATATTATCAGGTCCCGTGGAAGCTGTATTCTTGGCCTTGGACAATGCAGCTTTAACCTGTGCTGCAGTAATGCTGGGTGCCTAGCATGGTCCTTTGGGGGGAGAGAGGGATAAAGGTGGCACTGAATCTGTCAGTCAGTATGTTGGCAATATCTGTTGGCTGAGTATAGGAGGTACCATTGTGCAGTATCTCAGAGCAAATCTGGGTATTGCCGTAAAGGTTCTTGATATAGATATAGAAGGCTTTGTGATTGTTTTTAGTGTCTGCCACAATTCTGCCTTCATAGCTGGCTTTAGAGGATTTGATGAGGGATCTCAACTTGTTTGTTTTTGTTGAAGCTAATAAGGAAGTTTTCCCAGTCCTGGGACTTCAGCTTTTTCTGCAACAGTTTCTTCTTTCTGTTGTAGAGTTTATTAATGGTAGAGGACTACCAAATTGGCTTCCTTTTTTTGGAGGAGAGCATCTTGGTTCTGTTGGGTATGGCTAGTTCCATGCATTTATGTACGTGTTCATAGAGTGCATTGGTGCATGATTTGGCAGTCATGCAGCTATTTTCCATTGGCATGGGTGCCATGAAGTTAGCCGTCTCTGTTTTTAGGAGTCCAAAGTCAGCTTTGGAGAAGTTTTTCAAGGTGGTTACCTTTGCGTGGGGGGGGGGGGTGCGAGATGTGGATTTCCATGGTGATTAGTTTATGGTTGGATCTGACCAGGGAGTGATTGAATATAGGTGTAGAGCAACAGTCACCATGTTAGTAATAACTAGGTCAAGGATGTTACTTTCTCTAGTGTGGGTTAGAATGAGCTGGTCCAGGGCATTGGAATTGATGAATTCCAGGAAGCGTTGGCCCAGTGTATTGGTGCTTGAGTAGTTTTTCCAGTTGATGGAGGGGTAGTTGAAGTCTCCCAGTAAGAGAGTGTTGGGTTGGACCTTGATAGATTCCAGGGTGCTTAGGAGTGTGGAGTGAGAGTCTAGGGACATGGTTGGGGATGTATAGCAGGCTATGCCCTGGATCACCATCTTAAATAATGTTAGTTGTACCTGAAGTATCTCAGGTGCGTTATGCTGGGTTACCAGACTGGAGGTGTGCATATCCTTTATGAATATGGAGATACCACCTCCTTTGGAGCTTTGGATCATGTTTCAGGGCTGAAACGTGTGGAATGAGTTATAGGCTGGTAGTGCAGTGGTGCTTTCTGTCACTTTAAACCAGGTCTC